>NW_013665775.1:617087-626945 GCF_000517525.1 Limulus polyphemus | reverse complement strand
TCTAGTCTTACACTGCTAAATTAGGGACGGCTAGCGCAGATAGCCCTCGTGTAGCTTTACGCGAAATTCCAAAAAAACAAACAAACAAACATTGTCCTTTTCCATTCTATTTAGCGTAAATAGCTCCTAATTTTCGACACTTTTTCTGTTATACAAAAACCTGTAAAGGAGGGAGTTTTTATATCAAGGATTTATTTAGCAATGAGTGAAATTAATTTGTTGTTTGTCATGAAGAGAAGTTTTTGAACGATGATCGAGTATTTACAAGAAATGTGGTTTTAAGAGAACTATTGCAATAATGCAATTGATGTGGTTAGAAAATAGCTGTGATAATTGGATGTTGAGACAAGGATCTATTCTAGGAAGACACTCTTTAGGTAAAGTAGATATTACTTGTGATAGGCCTTGGTTTCCCGAATCTAGAAGGCCCTTGATTTTTCTTATGCCTGTTTTCGGACGGTTTATTTTTTTATTTTCGCGCAAAGCTACACGAGGGACTATCTGCGCTAGCCGTCCCTAATTTAGCTAGTCATCACCACCCACCGCCAACTCTTGGGCAACTCGTTTACCAACGAATAGTGGGATTGACTGTCACATTATAACGCCTCCACAGCTGAAAGGGCGAGCATATTTGGTGGGACGGGGATTCGAATCCGCGACCCTCTGATTGCGAGTCGAGCGCCCTTACCACCTGGCCACGGACGGCAAAGTTGCAAAGGCATATTGGATGATTCAAATTTGGTAGGCTTTGGTTTCTCGTAATTTTTGACGGGCTTTTATACTAATATTTAAATAATGATACAAATATTGAGCAGGTTAAACGATCACCAAGGTATTTCAACTTCCAGTTATTTGAGTTCAAGTATTCACATTAATGTAAGCAACCACAAAACAAAATCTTTATAAGATTTCAACAGAACGTTATCATAGATCAAACTTGTTTCGTTATTGACAACGTCTGTAAACTTAAAACAAAAACCAGTCTATAGAAATATGAGTTTTTTTGTTTTTCTCTAATCACGATGCAAAACTTCACGAGGCCATCTAATCAACAAATTAGTTTAGATGTTCCGATAAAATACATACGTTAAAGTTTAATAATTACATTGTCATTTAATTAAAATGATCAGTATTCAGCTATATGAAATTGCGTTTGAAATTTAAGTACTCAAAACAAATAATTTTTGTCATTTTAATTTATCTTCATTATTTTGTTAATAAAAATATTCCAAAATTCAGTAAAAACATTTTATTTTGATTTTCAGTTTTGCGAACATATTATTATTATTTATCATAAGTACGGCAGTACTTATAGTAGGAATGAGCCAGATGTGCAATACAAATTAAAATCTCAAACACACTGCAAAAAGCATGTAAAGAATATTTTATAAGCAATTTACACACACGGTTGAGTAGTAAACCAACCAACTCCAGAGTAACAAGCCACCAAAGCACTTGAGAAAGTTGGTAGAGTAAAAACAAAAATTTTACAAAACCACAAATTTGTCAGTCTGACTGAATGACTGACTAACGTTGTTGAAAAGGCATAGCTCTCTCCTGCCTTCACCCTATGCAAACATAAATTTACATGACTGAATTACGCTACCTTGGATAATATAATTTTTCTTAGTTTTACTTATAAACTTGGTAATAACAAGTAATAAGCAATATCCACTTTGTACGATTGCTTATGCGCACGAGCTACGTGATCAGCCTGTAGCTGTATCAGCTAAAAACAACATAGTCTAAGTAGATTCTCTAGATTCAGGTTCTAACTATGGTTTAACCTTTAAAAGCGAAACTTTTAGTTCTATACATCTGACTCGAGGGTTCTGTGTTGGACAAAGTAATTCAATCATAACAGTCGTTGTCTAAGACGTGAGGACTAACACTACCACATGCCTTTGCTCGAGTGCTCTGGACTGAAAACAAGAACAATAAGTTGTATAATTTACCTTTGCAATGTTTTCAAATTAACCCTATTGTCACGGGCATCTTTTACTGCGTATGTCACGAGGTTTTAGTGAGTTACATTCAAAATTTTATTAATCTACTTTTTGTTTATGTTATACCAATTAGTATAGCATAAAATATTAGCTAATAATCCATATTTTAATAGTATATAAGTTTTAAGTTCTTAATTTTATAAGACAATATTAAAAAATTCCGAACTGACACATTTTCTCTACGCATCTACTCTTTTTTATTTTATCCACCACCCCTCCAATAAGTACGAAATGAAACGTAAAATACTCACTATAAAATCGTCATTGCTCAGACAACCCATAATTTTTATAGCCTTCACTTCTGTTTGGTTACAGAGTCATCAAATAGAAAATGAGACCCCTCTTGTCACACCCACCTGTTACATCCCATCTTTCAGGATTTGTTAATAGTTCTCTTTTACGTTTAATTCTATATTGTCTTAACCAATCGAAAGTTAAGGGTTTCATCTATCAAATGACGTATTATACAATGTTGTTTTCTGAACGAATAATTGTGAATTTCACTGTTAGTACAAGCTTCTTCCCACGGACAGGGGGGTCGAGAGCCAGCCCAGACCCCGGGGTCAGTAATATCATCGGGCCCCCCTTTCGTTCTATTTATTGACTTTTGCTGATTTTTTTTATAAAATAAATTTTGGTGACAGATTTCTTCATGAATCCATGAAAAAGCAGTAGTCATTTTAGCTGATTAAGTAGCATGCATTTTTTTCTAGTGAGCTTTGGAATATCCAACTGCTGGTCCCTCAACAGACTCTGGGCCCCGGGGCAGCTGCCCCCTTACCTCCTCTCTCGTCAGCCCTGCCCACGGGAAAGATAGCAACTAGCCTGAATGATTTTTGTAACAGTTCTTGTCACATAGCTAGGAAACCAGAAAATTTGTGATAGTAAGGGGAATTTGTCTATTTTTTGCAAGTTATTATTCTATGTTCTTTGGTGGATTATTTAATTAAATAGAAATTATTTAGTGCATTACTACTATTAGTATAAAAACTAGGCTTAAGTGTCATCAACAATCAATAGCAAGAAAAAAGAAGATTTGGATAAGTTATTTATATCTTGTTTTTCATGTTTACTCTTTACTTATTATTGCAAAAATAACTAAAATGTAAAAATAGGGATATCTCTAGATTAGTTAAGATTAGATTAGTTAAAATAAGTGAATAATAGTATAATAAAACATTTTCATGAGGCAAGCACCCAAGCAGATCGTAGGTGTAATTCGACAGCATAACGTGAGCTCCACGTTTCCCAAGTGATTTACACTTGGCAGTTCAAAGGGCAATAAAACAATAAAATTTAATTATAAACAGATGTTTACTGTTACGAGTGTAAAGTACTTAGGATAAACAGATGTTGGTTCATGTTACAATTTGAAGTCATTCTAAAAAGAAAAAAGGGTAATTTAGATTTATTTCGATTTTTTTGGTGGTTACGAGATCGGTCAAATTGACCAACTTTGTATAAAGTTAGGGTAGAGAAAATAACAGATAAAGTATAAAGCTTACTAAAAACAAACACAGTTTATTTAAAATACTTCATAAGAAATAGGATTTTTTGTGTGTGAAAGACGTATAATGTTTACTGAAAGACTGCCAAATTTTGTGAATATGTATATATATATATATACTATATTAAAAGTTAGTAGTATCACATCTATAAGGACTTTATACCAGTACAAAGAGGTCTTGTGGTCAATCAGATTGAGAAAGTTAAGTGTCATCTATTGATATCTAAGGTTTTACTTGAAACAGTGTGATTTTTAGAATATGCCTTTCAAGGAAACAAAACGGGAAAAAATCTTATGTTGATAATCTTGAAAAGTCATCCCAGCGAAGAGAGCATTACTGCAAGAATAAATATAAGGTTAGAAACAGTAATGATGAATATGCAAAACAAGTCTTAGCCATTAATGAGCCAAAGAAAATGCTGCCACCCTGTCTAAATGGAAGAAAAACTACAGCGAAGGTATCAGCAAAAGCCAGGAAATGTCGAGAGATAGACTATAAGCTACGAGAAGGATAGGCTTAGAGCCTAGTCACTCTCGAGACTTAGTAGCAGAAAGAGCTATGAGACAAGTGTGAACATTTTTTAAATAAAAAATTAGGAAGTAGGAATGGTAGCTCCAAAAAGTAAGGAAACAAGGTAGAAATGGATGGAACAACATTACAATACTTGGTGGTTTATGACATGGTGCAACCTGAAAATTGGTGTGTTCATCATTCAATCTATTCCTACTTTGTGTTTTACTTTGAACTGTCCATTTATAGACTTGAATTAAGTTTTATCAGCAGCTAATCATTTCTAAATACTCAACAAATAAAAACATTTAAAAATAATCTGTTTTGATACTATTATTTTGGCCCACCCCTTATCAGTCAGATAATCATAATGTCTTCCATAAGCAAAATATGACTATTGAAAGTTCCTGTCTCACTTTTGACATAAAACACCCCCTTATGATGTCATGCATTTTGTTAATGTCACGTAATTTGAAAAGCACAGATACATGAATTGTTGTAACACATTTTACAACAGAGAAATTTAGCTATATACACCTTTCATTTAGTTTGAGCAATTACCAACTTACAAAAAAGCACACAAAGTAGGAATGGGCGGAACGATGGCCATACCCACTTTGAGGTTGCATCCTGTCAAAAAAGCACCAAGTGTTGTAATGTTATCCTGCCCATTCTTACCTTGTTTCCTTACTTTTGGTTCTCCCATTCCTACTTTCTAATTTTATTATTTAACATTTTTCACACTTGTTATATATTAACTTTCAGCTTCTTTTCTTAAAATACTCAGAAAAGAAACTAATTCTAGGAGTTCAAAACACAATTTTTTATTGAAAATTTGAAACTGAAGATGTTATATTTGTTTGTTTATTAATATCTTCTACTGAGTTACGCTAAACCTAAGAACCAAAGGAAAAAGTTAATTTCATGAATAGATATCAAATTAAAACCACGTCATTACAGCTGGACACCTTATGTTCAGGATGTTATTTAAAAAAATTATGTTTATAGTTCTATACCTTTCAATCTTAAGCCCTTAAGAAGACCCCAGCATAAAAGCCGAAACCTCGTCTCACCCAAGAAACAAGCAAGAGCACTCCATTGACTAAAGCCAAAACTCTACCATTCTATAAATACACAAATTCTATAAATTTCAACTTTACCCCCTTTTCAATCATTAAGTTGTTGTTGTATGTTATTAAGCATACAGCTACACAAAGGACTATCTGTGCTCTGTCCATCACGGGTATCGAAACCCGGTTTCTAGCAGTATAAGTCCACTGTGCCACTAGGGGGGCTCAGTCATTAAGAAAGAAATTTAACGAAATGAACAGTTTCATTACTTTTTTTATCGCTTCACGAAAGATACTTTATCTCTCAAGTTCATGTATATAGGGAGATGTTGGGGTAAGACGGCCACCTTAACTTTCAACTGAGGTGAATGTCTTGAAAAAGAAAAAGGTTTTGACATGTACCCGGTTTTGTATTTTAAGTGTCACTTCTAGTAACAACGAAGATTAGACATAAACGTTTTTTTTATATGGAAAACATGCTCTTCTTGTGGTAGGGGGCTATTTTACCTATAAAGGTGAAGAAAACGGACCCCCAAGATAGGGTAAAATACTCCCAAAGTAACTAATATCAACTGCTATTTAAAATAAATGCCGAATTTAGCAACTACATTTAACTCGCTTAAATAATAATTTTAATTCTCCAGGCAGGAATCGGGGAAGGCTAAGCGTAAGTTCCACATTATCTAAGACAATGGCGTAAAATAACGTGTGTATTAGTGTAGGTTACTGACGTACATTGCGGCCAAAGTCTATGGCGAAAATATACTTCTTTGGTATGGAGAGCAATATGTGGGGCGGGAGGACCACCTAAACCTAAACCATTTAACGTAAAGCAATAGCATTTTATAAATCATCAATGAACTTGAATTGTATTTTTTGTACGGTATATTAGGCATTTTTAAATATATTATTTTTTGAAACAAACGAAGTGAAAGTCCATAAAACCTACACTCTGTATCCATAAAATATTCAAAGTGCTTATCTTAAATCGAAGTTGTTCAAAGACAGAAAATTGAAGTCGTACTTTGATCACTGAAATTCGTACCAGTGGCGTAACCAGGTTTTCTACTCGGGTGGGGGCAGAAAATATTAAGGGGATGCAATAAATTAAAAAGCTGAAACTGATCTAAATTTGTAAAGAAATGGTCATTAAAACAAAACAAATCAAATGTAATAGTGTTTATAGAGTTTAATTTATTTTTCATTAAATTATACATAACGAGTTTATTATACATAAAAGCTGAAAAATAATATGTGTTCAATATGCCTAGATTTTTCAGGGGTGGGCACTTGGGCCCCCTCTTGGCAACGCCTCTGATTCGTTGTCGTCCGTTAGTATATTTTATGTATGGGGTCACGTAAACAGTAGTTATATACAATTCACTCTAGACGCTAGAACGCCAGAACTGATGATATTCAAGAATGGTTGTTTTACCGAAGGGGACCGTCTTACACAACTGTCTTCTAAATATTTTTAAAAACCAGATATTGTTTTATATAACATTCAAGCTCCTAATTTTTTCTCTCACTTTTTGTTTGTGATTTTATATAAATAGCTTTGATAGCTTAATTCTGAGATTGAAATACACCTTAATTCGATAAAGAATGTTCTGTATTGTAAAAGAATCACAGCGTTAACAGGAATACACTATTCTCTTAGAGGTAAGAAGTAATGCATTTTTATTAACGTATTTAAGGTTGAGTAATATAACTGCTTATGTGAAGAAAGCAAACCAGAAAGCTTAACTAATTTAATATCATTTATATATATATATATATTTTTCCATCAGAATTGTAAATAGCTTGCTGAATTGATCTACTGATAGAAAAAGATGGCACAAGATACTTCAAACAGGTTTCTAAAATAAAAAAAATAAGTCGTGCATTTTTTTCCAGTTTTTGTGGATTGAAAACAAACATAGTATAAAAACAGAGCCTATAATGATGCGCAGCAGAACGCATAGATTTATCTTGAAATCCAGATAGTTACCTATAATGAACAGTACTAAAAACAACTACAGTAGAGTGTTGCTTTCGTAATGCTCCTTGAAGTTAAGATTGTACCCAGATGTTTTGGAGTAGAAAATTTATATGAGAGTATTTAATGAAATTATCTACTACAAATATATGTCATATTAAAATATTTGCGTGTTGTTAGCGTTAATCTGCTGCTGTCTTCAAGGGTGGCAGAAGCCGGGATTCGATCCTGGATCTTCTTGATAGAAAGGTAAGTATTCTATACACTCATTGTGAGAACCTCCACATTCAGCCCTTCTCAGGATTACCCCGAAGATTAGCAACCATTACCTAAGATATGAAATTATTGGTAATTAGTATCTAATAAGAAAAAGTAATTACACTTAGGTGAGCATATAGGCAGGTAACGATGGCAACGAATTATCTGTAAAATTTGTCATTTGTCACGTGTCTTCAAAGATGACTGTCTTTAGGAGGTGACTTGTCAATACCAATGTGTCAAAACACAATAATTTTACGTCATAGATTTTGGATTCTTAAGAAGTTTCTTCCTCAGTGATTGACCGAGTTGATTACACACTAAAAATATAAGTAATATTTAATCTGTTAATGTTTAGTTAACATGAAAATTGAAAGGAAATAAAATAAGGCTATTGTGCCCCGATGTTTAAATAATATTCATAGCCGTATACGAAAGAATATAACTATTTAAATATATGATCGCTATAAATGAATTTCAAAAAATCATATTTATGCGTCAGAATACAGGCCGAATATCATGGTAGCTTGGGTTCGTTTATAAGATATTATTCTATTATTTTGTAATCCGTAATAAAATATCATGCTATCCACACTACGTTATTAATTTTAAGGGAAATGCACCTTTTTGCGAAGTTACATACGTATTTGAAAAAAAGATGAAGAGGTAATTAAAATTAAACAGGATTTAAACTTATGATTTACAAATGAAACTTTTTAGCCAACTAACTTTGACTTACCCTGCCTGGTAGTACAGAAATGCTTCGCTTTCACTTCTTAGGTTATTAATCAAGGAAATGAGGACCCTTGAACTGCATCACTCAACTTGTAAAGCTCAAAATCTTGCGTTGCTATTTGTTGCGGGAAGTGCTGATTTTATGTGGTTGAACTACTAAAATAAGTGGATTCTGAAATTTACGAGACGACTGGCACAGCTCAAGTGTCCTGATTTGAAAATCTTTAAGTAAAGAACTGATTGCTATCAGCATAAGAGGGAATTTCCGGTCGCAATAATGGTGATTGTTCTATTTAAAACAAAGAACAAACTAACTAGATATGCTTAAAATTTAGGGCGGGATAATCCAGAAGTCTGTTTGTTTGTAGTAAAGCATAAAGCTACACACACAATAGGCTATCTGTCCTGTTCCAAGGCTGTCTTAACACTAAAGGCCGTATGCTGTAGCTAAAGCTAGTTTGTGACGTCATACACAGGGGCCACAAAACAAGCACGATTCAGAGGCGATTAAGTATCGAGATGGCCATGTTGAACTTGAAGTGATTACTTCCATAAGAAATCCAGTTTTTACTTTCATATAGTGAGAATTTCAATAATGGTGCAATAAAGACATTATTAATTCATTTGAAGGTTTTTTTATAAAAAAGTATACCATGAAAGAGATATTGACAGTTGAGTAATACTTCCAAATGTGAACATTTTGACTTCCCCGAGATAATAGTTTCATTTAAAGTTTTGTGTGACAAGAATATCCCAATGTTAGAATTCAAAAGGATAATTGGACAAAATTTGATTGTTTAATTACTCATTTAAAATCATGTATTATTACATATTCAGTGCTAAGCCCAGCAGAATAACTCGTGCGTGCAGCAAATGTAATTGCAGAATGTACAGAAATACAATGCAATGAAAGCGAAAATGATAGCTGAAAAACAAAAACAGGTAAACATTTGTTTAAGAACAAATTCATTTACTGACTAACGATAGGCCTAGATATTCTCCTGCAATGATAATATTATATTTTTTCTAACACAGCCTCTTACAGGTTAATTAAAAAACAGAAATGTCTTAACTTTGCCTGATCCATCATATCTGAAGAACGTGACATTGAATTTAGGCACAAGTGAGTCGGGATTTCCATGTTAAATATCTTCTAGAAAAAAAATTACTGAGTGAAGAGGATAAAAAAAACAAACTGTTAATGACTTGCCTCATGAGATACTTGTTAAGAAAGGTGTTCGTTATAAAGGTGGTAGGGTTAAGGGAATCTTTAGCAATAACAGTGATGATGCAACAAGAATTCAGGCTTTCGTGATACTTCCAATAGCGAAGATGTATGTCTCGTTTTTCAGTGAAAAACGTAGATGCTAGCTAGCCATCTACACAATTTAACTTTGAAAGTGCTTTCATGAAGTTTGTTATCGCGTATTGTCTTTGATTTCAAACAATAACAGAATTAATCATAACATCTTGGAATTTTCATGTGGCGGAGAAATTAAATGCAATGTTAAAAATCCTGACTGTGAAGTATTTTTTGTTGTTTGACATCGTTCACCTATGAAAATGCGTTCGAATTAACTGTCTGAGCCAAGAAAAATCTACAAATTAGAGATTTATAATACCTATGTTTGATAACGCGAGTGCAGCAACTGGTAGCTAGTTTGTTTCATTTGAAAGAGATTTATTCTAAGGTTTGGTTTCAATTTCGCGCAAAGCTACATGAGGGCTATCTGTGCTAACTGTCCCTAATTTAGCAGTGAAAGACTAGAGGAAAGGCGATTAGTCATCACTAC
>NW_013665775.1:609450-616182 GCF_000517525.1 Limulus polyphemus | reverse complement strand
TTTCTTTCAATACTAATACAATAACCACCATAAACACATAGTAAACAATTCGTTTCTTTCAATACTAATACAATAACCACCATAAACACAAAGTAAACGATTTGTTTCTTTCGATACTAATATAGTAACCAGCAGTATCAACACATAGTAAACGATTTGTTTCTTTCTTTCTTTGCTATCAAGCATAAAGCTATAAAATGGGCTAGCTGTTCTGTTCTTACTACTGGTATCGAAGTCCGGTTTTTAGCGTTATAAGCCTTTGCACTTACCGCTGAGACGTGGAGAAGGGGCAGTAGTAAACGGAAAGAAAATTTAAGAGTGACACTTGTCTGTATAGTTGAAGGACTGATTGTTTAGACATATAATTTTTCTTACTCACAGCAGCAAAATATTACACCACTTAGCTACTGTTTTAATTCACACATCTGAGTGGTAACTTGAAATGAATGGACGACAACTGCCTGTTGTAGAAACACAAGTAGAGAGAAATACTTTCGAAACGTCGTCTTCTACACCTGTGTTTCTACAACAGGCAGTTGCCATCCATTCAACTAAGTTTCATTAAATCAAATCTATTTGTCTATGCTTTGTTACCATAACTCAAAAAACTTATGTTCATTATTAAAAAATTACCACAGCATGTTTTTCCCCAAACTATTGAAAAAACAAGATGAACTCATAACTATCTGTTTTCAAAACAGTGCTAATACTTTAGTGTCAGAACTTCTTATGGTTGAACATTGTGCCTGTAAGAACAGTTCATTCCATTCATATTATTACGACTTGTTCCCCAGTGGGTCAGCAGTACGTTTACGGACTTGCAATGCTAAAATCATGGGTTCGATTCCTATGATGAACAGAGTGCACATAGCCTGTTATGTAACTTTATGTTAAACAAATAATATTGCTGTATTACGGCACCGCACCTTTGGACCCCCAGTAGCACAGTAGCATGTCTGCGGACTTACAACGCTAGAATCCTGGTATCGATACCCGTGGTGGGCAGAGCACAGATAGCCCATTGTGTAGCTTTGTGCTTAACTTCAAACAAACTGACAAACAAAACCGACGCCTTTTATTTTTTTTTTTTGATATATAAAAATCACCCATTCTGGTAAACAAAAAAAATCACGTTTTAATATATAAACTATGTTAACACTTCATACGAAATTAAAGCAAACAACCAAAGAAAAACGTTTTTGAATAACTTGAATATCCTGTTCATGTCACAGACTTCAAGAACTTAAATATTTTTGTGTCTTACAAACACGTGCTCTCTAGGCACGATGTTTCAATATTTCTTTATATCTTAAACACACTATTTCTGTGCTTATAGTAATGAAATGTGATCACACCCGCTAGCCACAGATGTCTGTGCACAAATCTAAAATTGGTCCGTGGCAAGCCAGAACCTGATACAAACATTAATAAACAAAACAACATAAATATCATTGTTATTAGTTTCAATAAGTAAAGGAATTCGGAAAATTAACTAGAAGAAGAAAAAAAACCTAATTCCGAAACATACCACTTCTCAAATCCACCCAGTGGCACAGCGGTATGTCTGCGGACTTACAACGCTAAAAACCGGGTTTCGATACTCGTGATGGGCAGAGCACAGATAGTCCATTGTATAGCTTTGTGCTTAACTTCAAACAAACAAACACTTCTCAAAATCAATAACAATATCGAGCAACAATATCTCGTGAACTAACTCGTTTAAGATCAAGAAAGGGTTTTTAATTAGTGGTTAGATCTCACATGACTAGCTAGTTTACAAAATCTTTCATAACATTAATATCTTTACGTCACCGCTAGGGGAAGCTTGTGTCAATTTCATAATACAAAGATATTCGATTTCAATGTGCTCTAGCAAGAAGGTCAGTTCGCTCTTGAATATAACTAAAAATTCATAGTTGATTTTAACGATAGAAGGAATAATAAATGAACGTTAAACAAAACCATAAAAAATAAAAGTATAATTTACTATGGGGGAAATTTCAAACAGAAAAATTAGAAACTCGGTTTGGTCAGTATCGTCAAATGAATGGTGTAGACTATAATGCATCTGTTAAGGAAATTTTAGAATCAGAAAGAAAATTGAAGCTGATAAGTCTGATCAGTTTAAAGTCAGCTCAGTCTGGAGAGTTTCAATAAAATAAATTTTGTCACCTTGTGCAGAAAATGAAATTGACGTGGATATAGATCAGTTCTTCGAAGATGTTTCTTGTGACAGTGTGCAAATTCTGATAGTAACACGATAGTCTGATATATAAACTAAAGCCATGTGGCTCATAGTGCAGGAAAGAAAGTTGTTTGCATGAACTATAAAACACATTTAACTTCTGATAAAGAATTACACACTAATGATGATATATCAATATATGTGCAAATGATTGACAGGAGAGGGTTAAAGTGGCCAACAGAATTCACTGTCCTTATTAGCGTAACTACGTTTTATGTGTTTCAAATCCCATTAACAATTGATTTGAAGAAGAATTTTTTAGATATAAAAATCGAAGAAAGCTGGTGATTCGGTTAGTAATGAAAAAACTAGAAGCAAGCAGTCTTGTTTCTGAACCCGTGGTGGGCAGAGCACAAATAGCCCTTTGTGTAGCTTTGTGCTTAAGTACAAACAAACAAACGATCTTGTTTCTGATGATATTTGTTTGTGTGGTAAATCTTTGCCACTTTTAACTGAGCAATGCATTAAATTTATCCTAAATGTTTTGCTAAATAGCAATTGTAAAGTAAGAAATGACAGGTCTGATGAAGTTCAAAAGAAAAATAAACTAACAACTTTAGCCAATAAATAGCAAGCCGTTAAGTTAAAACAAGTCCAGCATATTTAAAATCATCATCATTTTGTTAGTATGATTATGTTTATGTGTTTGCTCTGGGAATAACTAGAAGGAAAAAAAACACAGTAGTCCGAAACATGCATTTCTCAAAATCAATAACAGTGTCTAGCAACAGTAATTTGTTCTAACTATATCACGTGAAACAAACTCGTTTAAGATCAAGGAAGGGTTTTTAATTAGTGGTTAGACCACGAGGTTGCATCTCTCATTTAAAATCATCATCATTTTGTTAGTATGATTAGTTTTATGTGTTTGTTACGTGAATAATTATTGTTATGTGTGTTGTTTTGATAACATAATGCTTCTATTGAGAACTTGAAAGCCTTTATATATAAATTTTGTGTCAAGTGATCATTAAATTATGGACATGTAGGTAAGGTGTTTGTACTTTTAAATACCATGTGTCTTTTGTAATGTGCTAATGTTATAAGTTAAATATTAAAACTCTTCTCAGGCATTTTTATTTAAATGTTTTGTGTAGTTGGAAGAACATTTAGTTATATGTTATGACGCAGTCATAAACGAAATACTTATCATAGTTAGCCTCTCAGTGTTTCGTAGGATAAAACGTCAGTAATAATTCTTCTTTCCTTAATTTTGTAGTACGTTCAGTTCAGGAAATAGGTTAAAATATACAACGCATTTGGCCACAATTTACATAAATTGTATTTTATTTATCTGAAAAGCTAATTACAATAACTCTCAAAGTATACAACAACGAACAACATGCGAAAGAACTACGTATGACCAGCGTCGGCCCCCGCGTGTGACGTCACGTTTTGAAGTATCAAGCCTTTAGTTTGTTTGTTTGGAGTTAAGCACAAATTGGCCTATCTCTGCTCTGCCTACCACGGGTATCGAAACCCGGTTTCAAGCGTTGTAAGTCTGCAGACATATCGCTGTGCCACTGTGGGGCCAAACCCTTAGTATCAAGATAGTCATGGTTGTGCCTACCTCGGGTGTCAAAACCCGGTTTCTATGTCCGCATACTAAAACTAAATCTATCTAAATAATTTCTGTTACCGTAACTTATATAACTTAATTTTAATTTTCCACGTATCAACATTATCACACGTTTTTTTCTTCATCCTATTTTCATAATATTTTAATAATGAGATTACTTCATAATAATTTGTTGCTAAAACAGTGTCGATAATTCGACCCCACACGTGTTATTGTATAACATCATACTTGTATTAATCAAGTCATCCACAAGAACGTAAATAGACACTATTTTTGTTGTCATTTTTTAAATAGAAAATGCCAACGTAATCTCGTTGAACTATATATATATATAAAACTAAACGGATTCTGATTTTGCTTTGACGCAGCTTAACAGTTATATCAACTCATGCTGTTTAGAGCTGAAAATTATGATATTGGCTGAGTTGGTTAAACTACTTGCATTATAGCCAAATCTTTAGGTTCGAATCCCACATTTTCTCAATATTAGCCTCTGCAGAAAATCTTTACCTTTAATACGTGCTTGTAATTAATTGTTTCGAAGAGTCCACAAATTATTTGTAAAATATTATTAATATTTATTTGTTATGGTATAGATATATCTGGTAATAGTTTATTCATATTTATTTGTCATCAAGAAGATATATCTGGTAATGGTTTATTCATATTCATTTGTCATCAAGAAGATATATCTGGTAATAGTTTATTCATATTTATTTGTCATCATGAAGATATATCTATTTTAAAACATTTAGTATTTAGAACGTTGTGACTACAACAGGGAATAAATGCATTTAGAAAACAATCAGGTTATTTGCAGGTGTAAAACGAAGATTCTGTAAAGATTGAAATGTATTTCAGGAGTCACACTATCATTAAGTCAAGCATTTAGAAAACAATCAGGTTATTTGCAGGTGTAAAACGAAGATACTGTGAAGATTGAAATGTATTTCAGGAGTCACACTATCATTAAGTCAGTAAATGTGATATTTATTTTTATCTTTTCATTCATTTGGATTTCTTTTGCTGTGTGTGTGTGTGTATGTGTAGAAGGAGTGTATGGACTTAAGAAAACAACGATATGATGGTTTACATCGCGGATTATCTTAGAAATCAGCCCCCCCCCCAAAAAAAAAGAGCCCGGAATCCCCAATTGTTTCTTTATAGGATTCCATTTCCACATTATATTTAAATGCGATAAAGTTCATTCAGTAATACATGCAGTTGTCTGACATAAATGTGGACTTTTTTACTAAGAAAGTACTTATTTTTTTGCTGTGCACGACGTACATCTAAACAATTTCTTCTACACCAAGTAGTCTTGAAATGTAGTAATGTAAACATGTAAAGATTAAATCTGAAAACAACAACAACAATGGATATAATTTGCTGATATGTTATCAGAGTTCTAAATGGTGTAAACAATGGGTATTAGAAACAAACCTGCCAGAGTCATGTGCATTTGTAATGTACGTGGAATTTTCAAGACGATTGAAACAATAAGCAGCACGTAATTTCTACGAAACCTTATCATAATAACTAAAAAATATTTGAAAATATTCTTAAAACATTTACGGGAAGTAAAGTGTGAAACAAGACCTTATAACCCTGTCCAGTAAGGAAAATCGTTAGAGGTGTGGTATTAAGTGAGAGGTAATCACTAGTGGACTGTGGGAACAAACAGAACCCTTCTATAAGGAATCTTTGGAATTTCCTCTTTCCTCTCAATGCCAACAACACTTGTATCAACACTTTATTTCATTGGCTGCTCAGAGCCAATGATGATCTTGAAAACTTATATGTAAGACATTGATTGGTGGCTTACATTTTAAGAAGCAATTTCCGTTTCCAATTATAGTGATTGTTCCTTCAACCAAACAACAACCAAAGATATTCTTAAATGCGTTAATTAAGTCGCTCTAGAAGTGTGTGTTTTGACCTAAATTCATATTTTCTTAAATGTTTTTTTGTTTTTGTTTTTGAAATTGATAAAACTTGTATTCCAATTGTTTGAAAGTTTTATTATGGATTTCTGTTGTTGTTACAGTTTAATAACTTGTTGTTTTTTTTTCTTGTTCGACCCTGATTGTAGCGGCGTTTTGCTTCAGTTCGTTACAGCCAATATGCAGCTTTCATATCATTCAACAAATATTTAGATAATTTGACAAGTGCTTGTAATGATTTATTTAAAGTATAGAAAATTTTTCTCTTGAAACTTTCCTATTCTTGGAGACACTTTGTTAGCAGTACAACTAAAAGTAGAGGTCACTATTAACTTCTCCAAGGCTTCAATCCACAAGGAATTTTTTTTTTTAAAATGTGAGGTTGTTCTCATTATTAGTTTTGTTTTGTTTGTAATTAAGCACAAAGCTACACAATGGGCTATCTGTGCTCTGCTCATCACGGGTATCGAAACCCGGATTCTAGCGTTGTAAGTCCGCAGACATATCGCTGTGCCACTGGGGAGCCTCATTAGAGCGGATACAATTACTTGTTGTGTCTCGAAGGTGTTTTATTTACATTAAATGTTTTACATTTCCACCACCTCAAGTTCCATAAAATGTATAGTACCTCACAAATCATGACCAAGTTCATTCTTGAAAGTCTTTAACACAACTATGTTATTTTCATCGGTCTTGCTGCATAAACTACACTTTAGTACTCTAATGTTTTTGGGTAAAGTACTTTTTTTTATATAGAATGAATGCTAGATTCACAGAATCATTTTGTTCTTTAGAGTAAGGTCCGGCATGGCCAGGTGGTTAAGGTCATTAGACTCGCAATCTGAAGGCCGTGAGTTCGAATCCATGTCACTGAACATGCTCCCCTTTCAGGCGTGGAGGCGTTATAACGTGACAGTCAACCCCACTATTCGTTGGTAAAAGAGTAGCCCAAAAGTTGGCCGTGG
>NW_013665775.1:596230-608450 GCF_000517525.1 Limulus polyphemus | reverse complement strand
GGTTATTGTATTAGTATTGAAAGAAACGAATCGTTTACTATGTGTTTATGGTGGTTATTGTATTAGTATTGAAAGAAACGAATCGTTTACTTTGTGTTTATGGTGGTTATTGTATTAGTATTGAAAGAAACGAATCGTTTACTATGTGTTGATACTGCTGGTTATTGTATTAGTGTTGAAAGAAACAAATCGTTTACTATGTGTCTATACTGATGGTTATTGTATTAGTGTTAAAAGAAACAAGTCGTTTACTATGTGTTTATACTGGTGGTTATTGTATTAGTATTGAAAGAAACAAATCGTTTACTATGTACTGATAATGCTCGTTATTGTATTAGTGTTGAAAGAAACAAGTCGTTTACTAGGTGTTGATACTGCTGGTTATTGTATTATTATTGAAAGAAACAAATCGTTTACTATGTGTTTATACTGGTGGTTATTGTATTAGTATTGAAAGAAACAAATCGTTTACTATGTGTTTATACTGGTGGTTATTGTATTAGTATTGAAAGAAACGAATCCTTTACTATGTGTTTATACTGTTGGTTATTGTATCAGTATTGAAAGAAACAAGTCGTTTACTATGTGCTGATACTGCTGGTTATTGTATTAGTATTATTGGGAGTTATGAGTTGCTTTGCTTTAAAACATGTTACTTTAACAACGTTTTGAAATAGTTTGGTGTCATCATTTTTAGATTTCGGCATATCGCCTCATTGTGTCATGGAGTGTTAACACCACATGAAAGAGCACTTAATAGTTTGCTCAAATGTGTCTTTTTGATTTGTGATAAAAAGAGTCCTCGGTAAACAGGCACCTTCTATAACTGTGATATACTTGGAAAAGGATTATAATCTGATATATTTTTGAAAAATATGAGCTTTGATAGTATACACTGAAAATGACAGTTTGTGAATTCTGTTACTAGTAAAAAACGGAATTAGCCAATACAGTTGTCTCCTGAAGGGTCAACGGTAAGATTACAGACTTACAAAGCTAAAATCCGAGGTTCAATTACTCACAGAGAGCAAGAGGGCAGATAGCCTGTTATATAGCTTTGTGATAAAAAAAACCAAACCAAACCAATATAGTTAATTGAGTTATAAAGCTGCTTCTGTTTTTTCTGTTAGTGAAATACTTGGGTCTACTGGCCAGTAAGTTCAGTTACCAGTACAGCTGACAAATTCGGGTCTAATAGTCAATATATTCAGTTTGAGTTTATTGGTCATTTGTTCAGTAACACATTGAGCTGACAATCTTGGGTGTACTGATCAGTACAGCTGACAAACTCGGGTCTAATGGTCAATATATTCAGTTTGAGCTTATTGGTCATTTGTTCAGTAACACATTGAGCCGACAATCTTGGGTGTACTGATCAGTACAGCTGACAAACTCGGGTCTAATGGTCAATATATTCAGTGAAAGACTGAGTTCATTGGTCATTTGTTCAGTAACACATTGAGCTGACAAGCTTGGGTGTACTGATCAGTACAGCTGACAAACTCGGGTCTAATGGTCAATATATTCAGTGAAAGATTGAGTTCATTGGTCATTTGTTCAGTAACCCATTGAGCTGACAAGCTTGGGTCTACTTGTCAGTATGTTCAGTGAACACTGTAGTTGTCAGACGTTTAGAGTAATACTTTATATTATTTTCAGTTCATGGTGTGAGGAGGCAGATAACATAAAAAAGACGTTGAACGCTTATTGACATAATAAAATAGCGTCTTGTTGAAAACATATTTATCTACTATTATTCAAGACGTTATGAATAATTTGGAAAATTTGATTAGCTAAACCTGCTTGTTTAAACATTTTAGAAAGTCAATGACTAGCGACCATTTTGTTTTACCACAGAAATTCCATCTAATATTCAGGAAAAGTTTATCCAGCCGGAAAACCAAATAGGATTATTTTCATGAATATTAAACTATTATACTGTTTAATAAAATAAAATAACCTAGCTTACCAAATTAAACATGTTTATTAACATGGCATGGTAACTGTGCAATTAATGCATTGTCTTTTAGAATTCCTGAGTATAATCAAATAAAAGTTAATTGGGTGACTATACATCAGCTCGAGTTGTATATGTATGTTTTTAGCTTTGACTTGTCTTTAACACATATAAAGACAACACACCACACGAGAAACAAACAGTATATTAAGATAAACTTCTAGTTGTTCTTCACTTAACACTTTATATCAGGATGACATCTTTAAGTAGTCCACAAATGTTGTTCAGTGAAGGTTGCCACTGTTTACAGTGTTGCGTTAAAATCCTTATTGGTATTACGAGAGAACAACGCCCAACTAAATAGTACACTATTGAATTAACCAGATGATCGCTGAACTTCATTTGAAAATATTTGTGACATCTAAGGATAAGAGACGAATATAGTTTCTAAGAGGTTCGTGAGTTGCCAAAGAGGTAATGATAAAAGATGAGTTTTGTTTTTGAAAGTGTTTGCTTAGAACTTTAGATGTTTAATACTTAAGAGTAAGAATCGAATAACATTTATGATGATGTTAATAACTAGATAGTTTTGAAAGCTTAGTTAATTGCTTTTAAGGTAAGGATAAGAACTGAGTAGCGTTTTTGAGAATGAAAATTTAAAATAACCAACCAAGTGTTACTTTTACTTAATAAAAAAAAAGGAATTAGATGGCATATCTATTGTTGTTGGTGGATACTTTGAGATATACTTTTGTTTTTTTACACCAGGAGTTATTGACTTGCGAGTGCATTCTGCCTTCTACAAACTAAAAGAAAAAGTAGAATCAATTTAAGACTATAAATGTAAATATTTCCCACGGTTTGGGCTTCCAGACCTATCTAGAATAGGCGCAGTATAAGATCAACATGTAACATATGTTTCAATAAGAATCTCGCTTTCATCTGAGAAACACTTATTCCCACGTAAACATGTAGAGAAAAAGAGTTGATGCAAAGGATTGGTCTCAAAACTGACAATTTCTTTTCACAGGTGGTTAAAAAGGAATAATGTTGATGACAAGATTCATTAATGATGATATTTGAAGCTTCTTGTTTAAAGATTTTTTGGTCAATGAATCGTTTTGTTCTGCGTCTTCAATGAAACTACTCATTGTCGAAACCTTTGAATTTAGAAGTATGAAAGGTTACGACATATTTAAAGCGTCATCTAGTGGTGGCTAGCAATAAAATAAGCACACTGTTCCATTATAACACATTCCATTTTGATATAAATACAATAGAAACAGAATATTCTTATTCAGTTTCTTTACACATAATATACACAAAGTTATGACACCTATATCTCCAATTATTAGCAAATGTTCTCGAAATAAAGTCATAGCATGTATTCGTGAAGTCAATTCATACCAAATGTTCCCAAAATCAAGGCTCATACTAGAGTAGTAAGTTCATAGAAAATACTCTCGAAATGAAGTCATAACAAACTTTTAATGAGATATATAAAAGCCAACATAGCCAGGTTTGGTAACTTTGTTACTTATCACAAGCTGTATGAATCAAGAATACATTTATTTTTCTTGATATAAATCGTTAAGAATTTCTTGTTCTTTCTGCAAGAATTCTTACAGGATATTTTTTTGTTACATGTAGTAAAAGAAACGGCAGGGTCACCTTTCACTCATCTAGTGATTTAAGACAAGGGGAGAATCGACCAAAATATTATTATAAGTACAAAAGTCACAGTAAAAAAACGTTTTGCTAAACTTAATCCTTGAACTTATATGTAAACTCGAATTACCTAAAACATATTAAGTGTATTCAACGACAGATAATTAAACATATGTTAAAATAATACAGACGTTGGCGTTTGTGGTCCAACATCATTACCTCCAGATGTAATTTCTACCCCAACAAAAGCGAACTGAGAGCAGGTTGTGACTTGTGACTAGACTCACATTTTAGTATTCTTTCAATCAGAAACCTGTTTTGATGTCACTTGAAAAAGCCAGTTTCATACATATAAGCTGTAACGTTTTGAGATAATATCATTCACTTACTTCATCCGAAATATGCCCTTTAATTTAATTAATGAATCAGATGAACTGCCAAGTTATATCCTGATAAAATCACATTTCATGTACTATGATTACAATTCTAACATTACCTGATAGCTCAACCAATGTGGAACTGCTTAAAGGTTTCATTATTTGGGATTACGGCTGAAAATATCGTTAAAAGTGCAGGCACTCAAATAATGAATCAACGCATTCTAATCTTTATAAGCAGAAACGTAAGAAAAGTATAACGAATTAGCGATACTGATTATCAGTCTCATCTCTAGTACATAGCGTGTTCTGATCGAAAGTTAATATTAATGATATATTTCTTTAGTTTTTATTCACAATTTAAAAAAAAATCTGGAACGAAATATAGATTTATTTATTGAGTTGCTTTGTGCTTAATTACAAACAAACAAACTTATTAAGCTCAAAGCTTCACAATGGGCTATCTGCTCTGTGCCCGCTACAGAGATTTGAATCGCTATTACATGAGGATTATCATTGGCCGAGAACAGCATTTTTTTATTTGGCTGACAATGGGCTATCTGTGCTATGCCCACCACGGGTATCGAAACCTGGATTCTAGCGTTGTAAGTCCGCAGACATACCTCTGTGCCACTGGGGGTGGGGGCGCTTAGTAAGTAAATAACGTATTTAGTAAAATGAAACCTACATAACTAAATGCATTGATATATTTTTTTTTACCTTTTAATGTTTTTAGGATGTTTTATTACGTTTCTGTTTATGAATTTACATATATCGTCACAAATTGCTCTTACAAAAAACTATAATTTTTTCTTCACTTCCCAGAGAATTATTTATAAGCCTTGTTTGTAAAATTACTTTTTCTCATTGTTTCCTAGTTATATGTGTCAGCTGTGAAAAGAAAATAATCAACAAATATCTGCATGTGACACATCCACGAGTTCATTTGGAACACGACTTGTCTAGACTGGAATATCCAACTAAATACGGACAAACCTCTTGCGGATATCCTGTTTGACTAACACATTTCTTTTTATACCAACATCCGTTTTCCCAAATTAAACAGTTTTTAAACCTTCAAATGATGAGCGTCATTACTGATCTTATTTAGTAGCCTTTATCCGTTGCTACGCAGACTACATGTCTCAGATATCAGATGTTTGATTTCGAAATCAGATGTCATTTGTTCCATATTCACTCAATTAGTTAGATCTCATAATCGTATTTCCTGTCTGTGTCGATGTTAAATTTCAGTTAGTCTTTCAACTAATATTAACGTTATTTTTTATTAACACTGGAAGCATCTTTTGACAGCATGGTACATATCACACTTTCCTTATCAATTTGTATTAATACTTTCATTATTCGACCTTTACTCTTAGGTGAGTAAAATCGTCTTTAAAGAAAACCACTTAATACACACCTTAAGTGACAGTCAGCGTAAATACTTCCTTACCGATGAATGCCTTATTATTCATCAAACATATTAAGTGATTAACAAGCATTGTTGAAGCTAATGTTTGATAACAATCTTTTTATTTTGTTATTTTTGAATTACTCGCGATAAGATATAAAACGCTGGTTTCTTTATAGCAGTGTTTTCCAAAGTGGGAGCCACGGCTCCCCTGGGACCTTAAAGCTTCTTCTGGGGCTGCCACAAAAATGGGCTGTAAACAAAGATTATGAATTAATTTTAATTCTATAAGTCGATAAAAATTATGTTGAATTAATTAAATGATACAGTATGTTGAAAGGAGATACTATTGTTTTTACTACGCACCGTTTTTCAATCACCATGTTAAAGTAGTTGGGGGGGGGCATTTTAAAATCATATATTAGGCATTTTTAATGGCTGGGGTCCTCAAATTTTTTTTAATCACATCAAGAAAGCCTCAGACTAAAAGTGTTTGGGAACCAATACACTATAGATTTAAGGGTTAGTTACCGGTGTTGCGTAATGACGAATCTCAAAATCATTAGAATTGGTTGTTTGGTTTTTTAGAGCAAAGTCACATTAGGGTATCTGCTATGCTCACCTTGGGGAATCCAACCCCAGATTTTAGCGTTGTAAGACCGTAAACTTACCGCAGGGGACAAATCATTAGATATCTCACAAAAGATAAACTTCTGGAGTAAAAAAAAAAGAAAAAAGAGTACTTCAAAACGATATATTTTATGCAAAAGGTTTATTTTTCATTGTCCAATAACAGTTGTGTAATGTGGACTTGTCTAACCTCTGCATCTTTGTTCAGATTCAAATAGTTTTAAAATTAGTTCGAAGACACTTATTTTATATTTCTGAAGTTTATCAGTGCGTGTGTTTGTCCATGGCGATTAAGAACCACGAGATTTTATGTCATTCCCGTGAACTTAACTAGGAGTTGTCAGACTTGACCTTTTCTATGATGACTTTGGGGAGCACAGAAGTTCGTTGGAACGCCGCTAGGGGTTTAAAGAGTGTTTGACAAGAACCAAGTTTTGACGCTAAAACTCTCACCTTGTCACGTACAAGTCACAAGGTTTAGAAAGAACCATACTTGTGACGGATTACCTCTAATGACACTTCAGTCTAAACTTGCGTGTTTCATGTTGACATGCGCAAGGATCTCTTGTAAACACGAATAGTTTCAAGTTACGACCGATCTACGTTTCCTGTCATGAGCGTCAGCGAAGAAAATTTTGCAATATTAACAATATAACTTAAATAGTTTTCTCTAGAAGTATTAATTAATGGAGTACAAGTTTCGTTGTTTGTATCATTAACCTTTAAAATTTATCCCACGAATTTATTTTGAGACTTAAGGAAACATCGAAAAGTTAAATTTACTCTGTGTATTATATTCATCTAAAATAGTTCGTAATTTCACAATGCGCATAGTACATGAAACACACTACGACATATTTCTTCTATAAATTACGTTTCATTTTTTGTTGCTTGTTACTCTACTCGTTACCGCCCACCCCCCAGTGGCACAGCAGTATTACTGCGGACTTATAAAGCTAGAATCTGGGTTTCGATACCTGTGGTGGGCAGAGCACAGATAGCTCATTGTGTAGCTTTGTGCTTAATCACAAACAAAATATTCATTACTCTTAGTGAAGAGAAAATATATTCTAGTCTTTCAATTAATTATTTTAATCAACATAGTTCGAAAAATGGAATATATATACATCAAGGGAACTTCAATCCGTCTTGGTATAGTGCTCGATCTCGGTGGACGTTATATATTGTAAACACAAATAGCGTGCAACTATCTAACTGGATTTATAAGACTAGTTGTGAAGAATGCAGTACTGTCTACACCAGAGATTCCCAAACCAGGGGTCGCGAGTTTGGTGGCAAAAAAAATCACATGTAGAACAAAAAAAAAAAAAAAAAGAAAAAAAAAAGATGAATTGGTCAGTTGAAATACATTGTAGAACAGATGGGGTTTTAGAACAGTTGGTCTACACTGACTAATCGTCATTTTCAACTCTAACAGGATATTTTTGTGAATTGTTTAATTACTGTTTAAGTGCAAAGCTACATAATGCACTATTTGTGCTGTGCCCACCCGTGGGTATCGAAACCCGGATTTTAGCGTTGTAAATCCGCAGACATACCGCTGTGCCACTGGGGGCTGTTTTTATTTACATTTTTTATTAGCTTATGAGTGAGAGCAAGGAAAAATATGTAAAAATAGGTCAGTCGCACTACATCTACCATATACAGTGTCGACGAGGTCTTTCATGCAATACCATGGCTCATCAGTATATTTAATTAATTTTGCTCATTCTCACTATGACAACCTTCTCTGATCGGAAGTTGATATTAATAACCAAAAATCAAAATAAGCGAAACGTCAATCTTCACGTTTTCAGTAATTGAATAACATAAATTAACTCTGTAATTACCTCCATGGAATAGCTGCCGCTACTTTTGTATATAGTTGACAAAGGTGCTTTGCCTGTTTACGTGCAAAAGAAACGGGAACTTGTGAATATCTAAAAATCTGTTACTCTTGTAGCGAATTTGTTACTACCGGTATATATTTATTTTAATATCAACGTTTGTTTAGTTTAATTTTATATTTTAAAACATGTGCAGCTTATGGTATTAAATATGTGTTGCGAAAAACTCTCGCCTATTTTCCAAAGTTGTAGAAGATTCTCGAGAGTAAGAATCAACAATAATGTATGTACGTAAGCGCTTAAGTGTAGTTCAGTATTGTTACGTAAAACTGAAATTTCTAGAACGCCTTCACACTGCTATAAATATAACCAACGCGACGCGCCAGAAGAGAGTGTCTATTATTAATTCGCTATAGTCAGTGTGCTATAAAACTCCGGAAGTTATAACTGTGATTGTTATAAGCTTACCAATCGAACATTACTAATCGTTTAACTTCAGTGGATTCCCATCGGACATTAGTATTTTTACGAAAACACTACCTAACGTCATCAGTGAAACTCGACCTGTAATCGGCGTGTGATCAACAAGAACTACAGGGCTAGTTAGCTCCCTACTAAGTGAATTGTACCTATATCAACACGTAATTAACTCACTCATCGTGAACCCTCGATAAGATATCAAGGAAGTTCCAAACTAGAAAGACTTTATATTGCTTGTCTGTGGAACTTTTGTTTATAAATCATTGTTTGTTATAACTATTTGTAATAACTGTTATTGTAAATTGTATTGTTGTGTGCATATTAAAACATATTTGTTTTAAAAAAGAAAACTGTGTGTATGTATCAATCTTGTTGGCAAAGACCATAAACTGGCTATATATCGGCTTTTTACTCAACTACTAAATATATCGGATTTAATTTAACTACTAAATCCAAAGTACAATTTAACTACTAAGTCCAAAGTACAGTTTAACCACTAAACTTAAAGTATCATTTAGTTCGGTTTCAGACCATTTGAAATTATAATACGTAAAACTATCGAAATTTATAATGAAAGCAGTGAATTCCAGATTGCTGACTAACTTGTTAAAAAAAAAGAATAAATACTCCCAAAATGCGGAGTGCGTTTTTGTAACAACGAGACGCAAGTCTAAAGTACTATCTATTTATAGAAGATACATGTTCTGTTTGATTCAACAGCTCAGTATTAAGTTTGTATACACATAAATTGAATATCAGTCCAATAATCGCAGTGGTTGCGCTGTAATTGAGGTATCAGTGCCTAATTTTAAAGTAGAAATTTATCAGTGAATTAGGTCAAAGCTGTTGTTTGTTATGAAGCACAAAGCTACTCAAAGGGCTATTTGTGCTCTGCCCACCACGGGTATCGAAAGCCGGTTTCTAGGGGTATAAGTCCGTAGACATACCACTGTGCCATTGGGGTGGGGTGGGGGTGAGCAGGTCGAAGCTACAAATAAATAATAAAATAGTCTAAACGTATTATCAGAAATTATTTAAACGTTTTGCACAAAACAGAAGTGTGTATTCAACCACTTGGTTAATGTATTTAATATATTCACATTGTTTTTGTGGAGACCTTTAGAGTGGCACATGGTCCTCTAAAATTAGAAAATTTCTGGTTATATTTCGTCAGAGACTTTCCAGTTTTCATGTAGAAACGGCTAAACATACATGTCACAATGTAATGTGGAAGTGGAGGTAGGATTGAAAAGCAAAAGGAATCGAGAAAATTGAGGTGTATTCTGTAGCCATAAAAAAAAAACAGGTTTTAATTACATTATGTTACATAATAAATCTATTAGTATAACCGCCCTCTTAATAAATAATTCTCTCATATACAATTTTGTGATCGCTTTTCACAGACTTAAGGCTAACCACAAAAGCATTACGCAAGCGTTAATAGGATGAGAACATCAAATAACAAAGAGACCTTGAGGCCACAGCAGGAAACTCTAAAATGTATCAAAGCACCCGAGTTTTATTTTCTGTGCGTGTCTCGTGGCAAGGTCAGAAGGTCAAGAGTAAAGTGTGTGCCACTGCCCTTCACTTCAAAGTTCAAAGACGCCGACAACTACCAGGAGAATGAACTGTCTGTAGTATAGCACAAGAGTCTTCGAAGTTTAGTCAAGAATGATGTCGTTTTTTTTCAAAATATGGCATATTTTTAACCAAGGAAAATATATAATATAAACAAATTTAATGTTACGTAATTATATAGAACTGAAGCGTATTCTATACAGAGAGTTTTCCGGTAAAAATAATTAATGTATAGGAGTGAAAGATTTTAAAAAACGGGATGTCGTATTTGCCGGTGTAAAAGACGATACTTTTTTTACTCTTAAAACAAAGCCTGATTTTACCCCTCGTCTTATACACAATAAAGATAAGAGTTCCAGTAAGAACTCTCCGGTTAATAGCGTATTTAACCAAAACTACGTTGTTCCATTCATTTTTGTTTGCTTTTTTTGAATAAGTGCGTTGACGCCCTCCAATGGCACAGGGGCATGTCTGCGGACTTATAACGCTAGAAACCGGGTTTCGATACCTGTGGCTGGCAGAGCACAGATAGTCAATTGTGTAGCTTTGTGCTTAACTATAAACAAACAAACAAACAAGTGCGTTGACCTCGTGCCACCTACTGTAGTATAATGATATGTTTGTAATTGTATCATTTGTATTTATTCTTCATAGCTATAAGTTATTTATCTCACATGGTAAATACAATTAATCAAGACATTTTTGATTTTAAATATATTGATCTCATCCGTCATATTATATCAAAAAGTTACACTAATTTTGTAAACACGTTTTTATAGTAGATAAATATATCTTAAGGTTTAAATTTTTTTGTAATAGAAAAGGAGTTTAACTGTGACGAAACCTTGTAAAGTTGTTTATTACATGTGTGTGACTTAAGTTAAGCCTCATTGAGCTGTTTGTAGCGTTTAAAGACCATAAAAAACCACACTTGTGGTTGTAATGATTACCCCCAGAGCTCAGGCTAGTACAGTTTAAAATGACTTCTAAGAATTTCTTCCCAAAAGTAACATCCTAGACTTGCTTGACAATAGAGGTCGTCCTATACACCGAACCTTAAAGAAATACACTTAATTTGGTCAAAAAATCCAGGGTCATCTTATACATGGGATCGTCTTATACACCGACAAATACGGTATTACACCAAAGTTGTAAAATAATAACATACTATATAGCTTAGAACCAAAATATTCCATATAGTACTAAATGAATTGCTTATGTACCCACAACAATATAGTTTCATAGAGGCGTGGCATATGAATTCTTGAAATTGTTTTTCACGATGCAGTGTTCTCCGAATCTGCCGAAGTATGAAATTCTCGTAGAACTGCAGATAAGATTCACCAGTACACCCTTTCCATTGTTGATACTTCCAAGTATTGCATTATGTATATAGAGTCCTTATGGTACTAGGAAACGTGCACAAACTAGTGTTTTTACATTATATATATATATTTATAGCGTTTTTCCCTCACGTTAGGGTTCTTCCGGACGACCGAACCATAGTGTTATTAATGTAGTCTTAAAAAAAACAATCAAACATGAGAGAATAGAATGCCAGGGTTAGCAAAAACACATCTTTAAGTATCATCAGGTTAGATGATAAACTTATCTTCATTTTATCTCTTGTTTTTCTTGCTCTTATAAAACCGTTTAACAAGTTAGTGAGTAACTTGATGGTAAACTCTTTAGTGAAATATGTGTGTTTTTCTTATAGCAAATCCACATCAGGCCATCTGCTGTGTCCACTGAAAGGAATCGAACCCCTGATTTTAGCACTGTAAGTCCGAAGGCTTACCGCTGTCCCATATGCTCTGAACAAAGAAATAAAAACATATATTACAATTATATGCTCTGACCAAAGAAATACGAAAACATATCATGTAGCTATATGACACGAACAGAGAAAAAAATGTTATATGTTCTGAACAAAGCAAGATGAGGGTTGAAAGTGTGGTAGAGCTCCGGATTTTGGAGCTGTTGAGCCTGGTTCGAATCCGTGCGATATCACAAAATATTCCCCGAACTTTAGGCTGGGTGCGTTATAAGAATGACTAGAAAATATCTTTGAGTGGGATGTAGGGTGCTACTGACTGGCTGCCTTCCCTCGGGATAGTAGTTGAAAATTAGGGACGGCGGCAAATGGCCTTAGTAGCTTTGCCATAAATACAAATACTGAACAAATTATTAATCAAAATGGTGTATTTAAGTGTTTTACACTCACAAAAAAGAAACCTATCATTCTATAGGTATTTGAAGAACTTGTAGC
>NW_013665775.1:593960-596220 GCF_000517525.1 Limulus polyphemus | reverse complement strand
AAGAACTTGTAGCATTTCGCTACAATTTAATTCTTGGTATTGTTAGCCGACACTGGGCAGCTTGTACATAATTGAATAAATAGAGCTTTTATTTGTTGTTAAACAAATGTTTAAAGAACTCTATTTATTAAATTATTAAGCACTTTCTCACATAATTATTCTCGATAAT
The DNA here is from genome assembly GCF_000517525.1 of Limulus polyphemus. Classification (NCBI taxonomy): domain Eukaryota; kingdom Metazoa; phylum Arthropoda; class Merostomata; order Xiphosura; family Limulidae; genus Limulus; species Limulus polyphemus. Next base: position 596,051 of record NW_013665775.1, on the reverse strand, counting down.
CTATACGAAAAGGTATAGTGTGTAATGAAAAATCCTGTTTTTGTTTGCTCTCGTTTCGTTTTTTTCTATCAAATAAAGTTTCCGTACTTTTGATGCGAAGAAAAAAAAATAGGAAGAAATTCAATCAAAATTTGAAATTTTATATCTCGTGTATTTCTTAATGGATTGCTTTGACATTTGACATGTGAAGTAAGAGTCCAGTAGAGCACACCCACTGGAATATGTGATAATTTGGTTTACCACATTCCGAGTTACTGAAAAAAGTGGAAAATTGTTAAATTATTACTCCTGTTAATAACATACAGGTTGTTTTGGCCGCACAACACACTACCACGTGTCTTGATATCCATAGTACACACTTCGTAATATACAATAACACGTTGTACGAATGATCGTAATATTGCCCATTGTACAAACATTGTACCACACCAATTCAGATACACACGCACGTACACGGTTAAAATTATTATCAGTATTTTTTGTGACATAATATGGACCAATAAGAACTATTGTGACATAATATGGACCAATAAGAGCTATTGTGATATAATATGGGCCAATAAGAGCTATTATTAATGATGAAGATTCAAGTATGTGTCAAACGTCACACAATAAGTTCAGAAAAAATTGAATCACAAATAACAACTAAAATATTACGAATTATTTTGAATACGAGGCGATTTAGATATCACAGAGATATAGAAATTTCTATTATTTTCCACCGTTTCTTTCTATTTTATGCATAAGAACGAAATTCAAAACTGAAATGCTGGGTAATTTTTTTTTTTTCGCAGGACATAACAAATGCTATCTTTTTAAAAACACTACCAAGTATAGCCTATACATTATATTTTTTACAGCGAAAATAACTTCAATGCAGACTGACTCCAATACTGTAGCCAACACTGTTGAATAACTGCTGCTAGTTAGGGAATTTGGCACCGGTAGACTGACATCTAAAACAATTCTCTTTCGCTAGAGTTTCGTCAGTTGATTTTAGGGACACACACAACTGAAAGATGACGGCAAGGGGTAATGATAATAGAAATATTTTGAATTTCTTGTTTTAGTAGGTGTGGTATAATTTTGAATGAAAAAACACACACCACAAGACATAAATATGTGAAGTATTTAAATCTCTATATTCAATAAACTCTGGGGAACTCTGACTACTTTAATACAATAATAAGTAATGTATATATATATTTAAAACGTAAAACGAAAACGCAGACACGCATGCGATTAATAAAATCACTTCAACGTACTGAATTCATTTTTTACATAATGCCAATTTTGTATACTGTTGGACAGGGGGCATCTGGTAATATTTAATGTCACCATATGGTAAAAAAGGATTAGTCAACTTTTTACTGATTAATGAGAGTTGATGGATCCATGATATGGACCGTGTCAGGTTATGGCCCTAAAACTTTAAAATACACTTTGAAGGTTCAAGGGTAAGGGTGAAGGCTAATGTAATCAGTCGTATTTATCTGTATGTATGTACAAGCCAGCAATTTTCGGAATCTCGAGTCGTTTCAGAATAAAACAACGCCGCCTGGAAAATAAATTATTATAATTTATTAAATACGCTTCATTCTGAGTTTTTTGATGGAATAAAATAGCTGAATTATAACTTAACGCATAGGAAGAGCTAATAAAGATAGCAGAGAAGGAAACTGATATTATAGGCAATCCAGTCATGGTCATGGCAGGTTGACTGAACATAATAATTATGTAAAGGATTACTGGCTATAACTGGAATGCAAGAATAAGAAATAATATTCAAAAACAGGAGTAATACCTAGATACTATATAGTATCCAACTACAGGAGTTATATCTAGAAACTATATAGTATTCAACAACAGGAGTAATATCTAGAAACTATATAGTATCCAACAACAGGAGTAATACCTAGATACTATATAATATCCAACAACAGGAGTTATATCTAGAAACTATATAGTATCCAACAACAGGAGTAATACCTAGATACTATATAATATCCAACAACAGGAGTTATATCTAGAAACTATTTAGTATCCAACAACAGGAGTAATACCTAGATACTATATAATATCCAACAACAG
>NW_013665775.1:583579-593085 GCF_000517525.1 Limulus polyphemus | reverse complement strand
TCGTTCCTGGTCAATATATCTGAAGTTCCCGATTAATAAGCGTAAATCACAGTTATAGCTTACGAAGTTTATAGCACATCAATTACAGCAACCCAAGACTAGATACTCTTTTTTTTGGCGCGTCGCTTTGGTTATATTTATAGGCGTGTGGAGAATTTCTCGAAAATTCAGATTACATAACAATACAAAGCTACACTAGCGTTTACGTACACGCATATATAATGTTGATTCTTACACTCGAGAATCTTCTACAACTTTAGAGAATAGGCGGGAGTTTCGCAATACATGTTTAACGGTATACGTTATGTACATTTCTAAATATCAATTTATTGAAACAAACATTGATATTAAAATATACATAGAATAATAAATCCGTCACACCAAAAAAAGGAGTAACATCCAGAAATTATATAGTCTCGAGAAACAGGAGTAATATCTAAAAATAGGAGCAATGCCCAGAAAAATAAGTAATATCTAGAAAATATATAATGTTCAGAAATAGGATTAACATCCAAAAACAAGCGTGATATCTAAAAATAGAACTAATATCCAGAAACAGAAGTAATACCAAAAACAGCACTAATAGCTAGAAAAAGAAGTAATATCCAAAAACAGAAGTAATGTCCAGAAACAAGAATGGTATTTATAAAAAGGAGTAATATCAAGAAAAAGGAGTAACACTCAGAAATTATATAGTGTTCAAAAAAAGTAGAAATGCCCAGAAACAAGAATGGTATCTAGAAACAGGAGTAATATCCAGAAAAAGGAGTAACATTCAGAAATTATATAGTATCCAGAAAAAGTAGCAATGCCCAGAAACAAGAATGGTATCTAGACACAGGAGTAATATCCAGAAACAGGTGTTTGCTTTGGGGTTTCATTTATGAAAGCAAGTTTTCATATTAGATATAAAAGTGGTAACGAGCTCATTATGTTTGCTTGTTTTAGAATTTTCGCGCACAGCAGCACTAAGGAATGTTTACGCCTAGCCGTTCCTAATGTTGAGCTAAAACACCAGAGTTTGAGTTGCTCTTGTCTGAGTGACTGTATTTGACCGTCACTCTTATAGCACAACCAAAGTGCGGAGCGCGATTTTATGGTGACGGGAAACTAACAACGAATCTCCAGTTAGTTGGATGTGAAAGAAACTGACAGAATTTTGAGTTAGTTTTAAATGTGAAATAACTTTGTGGAGACGGATTTGTTGCACTCTGTTCACTTTTAACTATTAATAGGTACTAAAAAAACAACAACGAATCTCCAGTTAGTTGGATCTGAAAGAAACTAACAGAATAGAAGCGAGTTGTAAATGTGAAATAACTTTGTGGAGACGGATTTGTTGCATTCTGTTCACTTTTAACTATTAATAGGTATAAAAAAACAACAACGAAATACACATATTTTTATAGTTAATTCATTATTGTACCGCATCTTAAGCTCTTTGTTTCTCTTCCATAGTTGCAAAAAGTGTTTTAAAACAGCCATTTCTTGTAGCATTTTAATAAATTCACGTAACAACGACAACTAAAGTTCGCTACAAATAGCAAAAAGAAAATTCTTAAAGCTTAATTAACATCTAAAAAAATTAAAAAAAACAAAAGTTGTTCTAGCTTCCCTAGGTCTGTTTTTTTTTCTTTTTCTTTAATACACTGGTAATATTATCCACACTCAGTTTGTCTGTTAAACTTCTGAAACTAACTTATTACAGCATGTGCGGCGTTCCATTACTTAAACAAATAGTTCTTCAAATGTTTGTTTTGTTTCCAGTGTCATCGTAGCAGGAAAACTTGACGAATGAGTTTTTTTATATATCATATAAATCACACTGCATGTGCTAGTTAATGTTAATAAAATTGACCATCTGTCAGAACTTTTATATAATACTTCACTTTATAGCATCCTACTTAGCCCTGTAACGACACTTAATTACTGGTCTGCGGCTGCCAGTTGCAGTCAACAACAGTCCTCGGCATAACCCCCTACATGACAATTATAGAAATTACGCACATAATCAAAATAAATATTATTCCTATTACTGTTTAGTATCGAAGGCCTATGCGTCGATATAAGTGCATATCTATAGCAATTCTATAAAATGCTTATAATTTCCCCTAACGGGAGCCGAAGGTCGCCTGGAGGGGTCACCTGTTTTAACCACTCGCACTACTATGCAGTAGTGTGTTGTCTCTGTCAGTCAGTCAGTAGCCACTAAAAAAGGACGTCACATAAGGGACTCGTAACGTTGCAATCTGTACTGTCGTGAAGTCAGTAAAACGTGCGCATGCCATGAATCACGAGAAGAATTATGCACTCTGTAGGATACAATACAGCATGACATGTTAACTTCAAAAGCAAAAATTAAAAATATTTGTTACTCTTAATTTTGGTTTTATTTACTCTTGAAACACAACACTTTCGAGGACTCTGCGGAAGTACATCTAGTTAAGTAAATTATATGAATGCTAAATGTAGCTTCACAAATTTATAGCTTCGAAAGAGCGTCAAATTCCGGTAAAGTAAGTATAGTTATGGATAGAGTAATTTTACCAAACGTGGTGGCCCGGCATGGCCAGGTGGTTAGGGCGCTCGACTCGCAATCTGCGGATCGCGGGTTCGAATCCCCGTCACACCAAACATGCTCGCCCTTTCAGCTATGGGTGCGTTATAATGTGACGGTCAATCCCACTATTCGTTGGTAAAAGAGTAGCTCAAGAGTTGGCGGTGGCTGGTGATGACTAGCTGCCTTCTCTCTAGTCTTATACTGCTAAATTAGGGACGGCTAGCGCAGATAAATAAACATAGTATAAACATAGTATAAGGTAAGTCATGACCTAGACATCTTTCCTCCAGTTTCTGCTTATACTATTTTCAACCAGGCAACTCATATAAATTAGATTGAACTGGCTGTCAGAAGAGTCAATTCTTATCAGAATTGTTCTTCGTTTAAACTGTAACCTGGGCCGGGAGTGGTCTGGTAGTTAGTGTCCCCGGACTATGAATTTGAGGATTCATGGTTGGCGTCCCTTTGACGCATAAACGCGCTCCTCATTTTGGGGCCGTGGGTGCATCATAAGAGAGACGATCACATCCATTATTTGATCAGGCAAGAGTAGACCAAGAGTTGGCGGTGGGTACTGTTGACTTGCTGCCTTCCCTCTTGTCCATTAGTTGAAAATTAGGTACGGCTATGGGCAGGTAACCTCTGTGCAGCTTTGCGAGAAATTTCTAAAAGCAAGTAAAACAGTTGTGTTCTGTAGAATAAAGAATCAGATAATTTGTGTAGAATGTCTCGAGTTTACTAGGTAGTGATTAAAGACCATTTTCAAATCACCTTTTGTTGGTGCAATAGTCTGTAGACAGCAGATACTTATTTCTAGAACACAAACTTTGCTTTTTAAGTTCTAGGATTTTACTTAAGCAAATATAAAACACGTTAAATTGTAAGAGACAGACGAACATAATGATGGGTCCCAATGTTTTATTTGTTTTATTTTGTAAGAGACAGACGAACATAATGATGGGTTTTAGTGTTTTATTTGTTTTATTTTGTAAGAGATAAACGAACATAATGATGGGTTTTAGTGTTTTATTTGTTTTATTTTGTAAGAGACAGACGAACATAATGATACAAAATAAAACAAATAAAACATTAGGACCCATCATTATGTTCATCTGTCTCTTACAAAATAAAACAAATAAAACATTAGGACCCATCATTATGTTCGTCTATCTCTTACAAAATAAAACAAATAAAACATTAGGGCCCATATTAGCAGTATTGCTGTTGATTCCCTCCATAACTCTGATTAAAACAAAAACCCAATTTCCTCAGGTGGGTGAGAGTTCTGGTTGAAATAATTAAAATGTAGACAGGGTATTATTATCACTAAGACTGACAAAGGTTATGTATTACTTGACACGGCTGACTATATAAGTAAAATATAACACATTCTTAACAATCCCCTGGTCTGGTGGATATGAACGATCGACTCGCAATCTATAGCTCTGGATCCGAATCCTGTCACTGAACATTGTCGCCCTTTCAGCAGTGGGGGCTTTATAATATGACGGCCAATCCCACTTTTCGTTGTTAAAGAGTAGCCTAAGGGTTGATGGTGGGTAATATTGAATTCCTTCTTGTCTATCCTTCCTAAATTAGACACAGCTACTGCAGATAACCCTTAAGTGGCATTGCGCGAAATTGAACAAAGAAACTCAGTTATCACATTAAATTCCAGAAACTTAATAAATATCTCACTTCCACTAGAAAGGCCATGTTACAGAGTTTCTTATTAAAGTTGAGAAAGTATAACATTATTTTTGAATCTATTTATAATGTTTTGTATCCTCTAGATTCTCATTCTGGAATCCTTTACGGTGTATGTAAAACACATAAAGATGTACTCATGCGACCTCTTGTGTTCACCACTGGTACTTTTAATTACAAAATTAACCCAATTCTTTTGTAAAGAATTTCCCTTCTTCAGGATATATAGTACATGTCAGTTTTAGTTTTTCTAAATAGTTTAGAGAAACTAACTTTCATGACTCTGGTTTCATGTCAAGCTTTAATGCTGACTTCTTATTTACAAATATTCCACTTGACGAAACAATTAACCTAGCAATAAAACTTACATATTAAGATTACAGTCTTATTCAAAGTAATCTAAAATATATTTTTCAAAAAGGTATTAGAATTTGGGGAAAAAAAATCTCACTTTGTTTTTAACAATGAAATATATAATTAGGTAGATGATGTGGCCAACATAAGCAAACTTATTCTTACGTCACTATGAAAAGCAGTGGTTGCCCGATTGTCCACATGAATTTCAAACTTTTATATTATACAAGCCATGTTAATAACACTTACGTTTTATTCCATATAAGAGGTAGGCTAATTCATTTTTAACATAACTAAACAAACAATATCCTAGTACCAAGTTTTCTACTAGATTTTATAATAATTTCCTTCCCTAATTTTTTGACACTAAAATATAATGTTTCAACTTTTGGTGTTAATGTTTTTTATAGACATATCTTTATTATAACTATGAAAGTTTTATACCGTAATCTTTTAAAATAAATTTATCAGATATTAAAAAGACGTGCATACAAAGTTTGTAGTAAGTTAACTTACCTAATCATGACACATAAAACATTAATCAGGTTTTCCTGTGATGGTTAAAACATTAGGTAGGTTTTCCTATAATGATTAAAAAGTTAAAGTTAAAAAGTAATAGGGACATTAAATATTGTTACTGATATTTCTCCATCTCATACAGTTCATAAGCTTTCAATAACTGTTACTCACCCTTAGCTTCTATCCCATGGCTGCCTCAGTGGTAAGTCTGAAGGCTCGCAACGTTAAAAATGGGGTTTTGATAATCGTGGTGAGCACAACATAAATAACCCATTGTTTAGTTTTGTGCTTAACAATAAACAGGTTCCGTTATCTAGGTAGTGGAAGTCTAAAATAGTGAAATTACTTAATGAGGCCTATCCTCAAGTACGACTTAGACGTGTCCATAGGAATTCCTTCCGACTTAAACACTTCTTCCCATTCAAGGCAATGAGAAAAAAAAATACAGCACTTCATTGTTGTTTGTAAATATAAATATCCCTTCTGCTTGAAAGACTGACTACATTGTAAAACATCGTGGTTCTTTCATCTGTAACAACTCATGTGCAATATATTATGAAATGTCACTGTGAAATTAAATTCGAACAAACTGACATTCTGCTCAAGGCAATAGACGTAATAACTTTAAGAATCAAATATTCTATGGCCATTAAGACTTGGCAGCCTGAAATAAGTATTATAGAGAATTATTTTAGAATGCCAATTTGAAGATTTTAATAAAAAAGTGTATTAACAACAACAACAAAAAGGTCACACCAGTTATACGAAGGAAATAAGAAAAGAAGCACTAGTAATATGGATGAAACTAAGTAATGTAAAATTAAATATTACTGTTAAACGAATGATAAAACTTTGTTTAAAAAATAATAAATTAAAAAAATAATGTTGTAAAAATAGCGAAGAGTACACGGTATGTTTATTGAGTTATTAAATAATATTTAATTAAATTACACCTACAAAATATAATAAAGTTGCTGAAATAAATAACGACTTTTATGGAATTTGAATATGAAAATATATATCTATATAGAGTTCTATATAAGTTTTAATTGTTTTTTCATAGTGGTTGCCATTCTGGAAATGCACTGTTTATGAATATAATATTTATAATGATGAAATTTGAAATAAAGAAATTAAACTTTAAATTAACGATGGCCCTGCCATCTATGGACAAAGTATAACAATAGAAAATAATGCGTTGCCTCAAATAATATTTTTTGTGAATGAATTAGGTTTATTGACGGGAAGAACATCATTTTGTGCAACTAATGAAGTTAGAAGAATTCGACTTCAATATTAATACTAACTAAGGACATAATTAAACCAAATGAACTGCCAATTTTCTAGATATTGCTCATCATCACGTCAAATATAAGTCTGAAAAGCATCAGTTGTTATTTCGGCTTTCTTTCTTCTTTTTGCAATTTAATTAATGCTACAGCACCAAAAATTTAAGAAATATTCATTGTATCAAAATAAGAAATAAAATATCAAGATCAAAATTAGTTAGATAATGATACTTGTAGAAATGGAACCCCGAATCGTAAAATTAATATTAACGTTCTTTTTATATGGTAGTCTTCTTTTAAATAAATAATAAAACGTATATATATAGTGTAATACATCTTAAATACTGCATAAGTGAATAAACTTTCACTTATAGTATTAAGAATTTAACATGAATAACTCGGAACGGTTTATATAGCTAACGGTTGGAACAGTTTATGTATTTGTCAACAGATGGCAATATAAATCTAAAGAAAAACTCTAAACAAGCAAAACTAATTTAATACTCGATTAGTTGGATTACCTATTCCCTGGACGAAAGTTATGTAAATTCGTGATTAATGAAAGCTGGTCTTAGGACATGAAACGTTGCTTCCCTTATATGTATTTGTAAAAAATTCAAAATGCCCATAAAAACTGCAAAACAGAAAATGTGAAACCGCAATTTGCATGTGTCTCCGCATGGGCCCAATAAACCTTCATGTCAAATTTGGTGAAGATACATCACCAGGGGACGAAGTAGTGGTAAAAAATGTGAAAACCGCAACACGCAAAATGCAAAACTGAAAATTTGTATTTGGTGAAGATCCATACACAGGAGGTGAGGCCGTGGTGAAAAAAAACCGCAAAATGCAAAACTGAAAATTTGTTTGTAACCCCGTATGGATCTAATGAACCTCCATACCAATTTTGGTGAAAATCCACCCACACCCTGCGAAATAGTTACATGGACATACAACAGATAGTACTATCATATTTATATAGATTAACTGATATTAGTACTTAGCTAGATATCAACCATTTTGTGACACCTTTTCAGGATGTACCATATTTCTAAGCAGTTTGAAATGTTCCTCTTCATCATGAAAATAGGCCTGAATGTCACCGTCTACTGACATTAATATTTCATGGATATTGTTTCCAGACTGCTGTTATATTTCGGTTAATTACAACGAGCAGACAGGCGATGCAGTATCGAAGACAAAGTTTCCTAGCTGCATTTAATTAAGTTTTAATCCTGTTTATATTTCAGTGAAATGGCACATTTACTTTAACAATTTTGGTGTCATTTGATAGTTATAAGCAAAAGTAAACGTTTTTGTTTCGATATGATATCTGTTCTATATCTTAGTTAATAGCTAAATTGTTTATATTACACACAACTGTTTTTTGGGTGTGTTCATAATGAATTGTTTGTTTGATGTAAAGAAAACGCAACATAATGAGCTGTTTGGGCTGTGCTCACCTCGGGCTAACATACTTCAAAATTACATTATTGGCCAGACACCTGATTATCGTTATAGTAACAGGTAATTTATTTATAGTATACACAACTATTTTTGAGTGTGTTACTGATAGATTGACAAGCACTTAATAATCGACGTAGTTCTCTGATTGGATATCTAGACCAATATGGTGAACTTCTGTGTGACTGAATATATATATAGTTTGAATAATCACGTTAGTTTATTACTTGTATGTTTGACCCACGTACGGAAATTCATTTTCAGTCGGGTTATATGTAGGTCATTTCAACAGGCTCCAAGCGATTCTCGTTATTGCCTCAAAACTGGATAACACTGACAGCATCACTTTTAATTAACAGTGTTAGTAGTTTATCTTCGTTCTATCAAACATCAATGAAAGGTTATTAGTTTGTGTTTCCTAACTAATGAGCTTCTACTTACTGGACAATTAGCTCTGGTTTACTGACCAATCAGATTGAATATACTGGCCAATTAACTTGGTGTTTGAACGTCGATCACCTTTCATTTAATGACCGGTAAAAATATGCATTACTGACGAGTCAATATTTGTACTTAATGACCAATCAATAAATGTATGCTGATAATAAAATAAGTCAACACATCCAACGTTTAAAAATGCATAATAATTTATGGTAAAAGTTAAAAGTAAAATATACATTTAAAAACTGTACACGTTTCAGTGGAATGAATATATATATATATATATTTCAGAACTAATTTTTAGCTTATGACTCATTCCAAAAACAAATATATATAGCCTAGTTTTATGTTATTCTATTAGTATTATTAGTTTCATGTCTTCATGCATACCTCAAAATGTTGCTTGATTTTCTAATGACGTACAGTAGAACTAAGTGTTGGGTTAGTCGAAAATAATTCAATTTTAGTTCCTGTATCAACCGTTTAATGAATTAGCGACTAGGAGTACGATCAGGAAACGTATAAACCATATTATTTGCAGGTCTCTGTCATGCACTAAATGATAGCAACTTGATTACCAACCACTTGCCCATCGATTGTCCTTGGACTTCCAAAAAGAAAACAAGGACACAGCCCTTACTGGTTGTAATGCTTGTGTCATTACTTCGAATATACAAACTTATTACAATGCATACTCAAATTACTCTTCACACAATTACTATCAAAATTACAATATTTTAAACTGTTTTTAAGTGCTATTCTTTATTGTTTTGATCAATATTCCTTTTTATCATATTTTAGAAATTCAGTTTAACACAAATCGTGTGTATTTGAATAAGTGTTAATTTTATTGACGAATTTTTTTTTTGCGAAGATATCCGTCAAAGAGTTGATTTTTTTTTCGTTTTTGTTTTCGTCAACAATGACGATGACTGGACTAAAATATTCCAGAATGACAATGACGATAAAGAGCACACAAACTTATTACAATAGCTGACTAAGACCAGACAAAGTTATTTTATTGACAAAAACGTAGATGAAAATGAATTGGTAATACCCCAAGCATCATTATAGCTGAAAATGAATTGGTAATACCCCAAGCATCTTTGTAGATGAAAATGAATTGGTAATACTCCAAGCACCATTGTAGATGAAAATGAATTGGTAATACC
>NW_013665775.1:580504-583557 GCF_000517525.1 Limulus polyphemus | reverse complement strand
CCCCAAGCATCATTGTAGATGAAAATGAATTGGTAATACCCCAAGCATCATTGTAGATGAAAATGAATTGGTAATACCCCAAGCATCGATATAGATGAAAATGAATTGGTAATACCCCAAGCATCATTGTAGATGAAAATGAATTGGTAATACCCCAAGCATCATTGAGTTTGCCGATAAGTTTAGTGGCTGCATTTTTTAAACGTATTTGTAGAAAAGCTGACGTCATATAGTCGTTTTACTCCTTGCTTCAACTGTTAGATTGTATAGACTTTCCATTTGTATCATAAACACATAATGTACACGTAGATAAGGAAATGTTTAAAAACAGTTTTCAGTACAATGGCCAATTATAACAAAAATATATGTGGATTAAAAGAAGAAGAAATTCTGGGCAATAGAGTAAATGACCAATTCAATGATTCAGGAGTTGACTAAATCTTTCGACAATTTTTGTCGACAAGATTAAGAATATAACTAAATAATATTCATTGACTAAAAATAGACTACAATTATACTGATTTTTTTCAACTTTGACTACAAAAAACTGGCTAAATAATGAATATTGCTTTGAATTGATTTATTTATTCAGTGAAACACACGATCGTATTGAATTGATTTATTCAGTGAAACATACGATCGGACTGAATTGATTTATTCAGTGAAACATACGATCGTACTGAATTGAGTTATTCAGTGAAACATACGATCGGAATTGATTTATTCAGTGAAACATACGATTGTATTAAATTTATTTATTCAGTGAAACATACGATCGTATTGAATTAATATATTCAGTGAAACATACGATCGTGCTGAATTAATATATTCAGTGAAACATACGATCTTACTCTGGCTTGTTTGACCGAGGGATCGTGGGTGGATCTCAGTTCAAAATGTTATTAGAATCTATAGCGAAATGCCCAGCACAAGGATGAACCCATGAAAAGAGAATTCTCAATTTAGACACTTTTGGGTTAATTTTCCAGCATCTTAGTCCCATCTCGATTATATAATCTAATAACAGTGTTTATGCCTTGTAAAATAGAAAACAACAACAAAGAACAAGAGCATTTCGTTTTGGGTTTCCAGAGTATACCTAAACCACAGGAAAATAGAATACCCACTTCCGCCCATAAAATCCACATAGTTGGGAATTTTTATAATTTCTTAATGATTATAAAAGTATAGTTCACTTCGAAAATATGGCTCGTACGTTTTCATTAATAACAAAAACAATCTCAGTGTGATTGGAATGAACTTTTCAAGTCGCCGTTGGAAAGAATGGTAAGTTATATCCTAACGCTTCTGGAATGGATGATCTTTAAACCCGTGACTAATGCCACTATATTGTTTACTACACAGCGCGAGCGCACGCGCGCATTACATCATTTAAGTTGTACAGTGATGATAAGATTCTGAATCACGTGCTTTCACAGAAGGTTAGTCAACTTCTCGCTGAAGAACAAGCGTAGAACCTAATTCTGAATTGATAAATAACGATGCTATCAAAAGTGTTTTTTTCTGTTACTTTTATATTACTACAGGTTTGGTTAACTTTACTTATTTTGCCTGTTGGTCCAAGGCTTTTATATAAATGTTAGAGAAAAGTCTTATCTGTATCTGTGGATTAATGATTCCTGATGTTTAGACTTATAAGTATTCACTTGTTTAACACTTTCTGCTTATAAGTATTCATTTGTTTAACACTTTCTGCTTATAAGTATTCATTTGTTTAACACTTTCTGCTGATTCTAAAATACATGTTAGCTGTTTACTGGTGCCAACTTCTTTTCGAACTGCCCTCCAGTGGCTCAGCGGTAAGTCTGAAGAGCTATAACGCTAAAACCTGGGTTTCGATACCAGTAGTGAGCATAACACACACATAGTTCCAAAGTTTGTTTTGTGAAGAACTTAAAACAGTAATCGCTCTCTCGTTTCCGGGTGTTACCCTTCACCTTTATCAACATTGTAATCTCATATATCGAATATAACGTACTCACAAGAAAGGGTTTCGTTACTGCTAGCATTAACAGGTATTGCACCACAGTCATTCTGGATCTTTGCAGACCAGCAGGATGTCCCTGTTTCAGCTCATCTGGCTGCACCACAGATGCAGCTGAAAGAGTTTGCTATTCTATCAGGTATTATGTTCTGATTATGAGTCCTCCTGATACAGGAAAGTCAAAGACAAACAATGTTCAACAAAACGTTTCGGTACTACAACCTTGATTTACCTCATTGACTGCTGGTTCGCAGTATAGGGTATGGTCTGCCTCCTGCAGTTGAATGCAAGTGTGCTGCATACAGTGTACGCGCGTAGAAAGCAACCGTAGTCAATGTGTTAATTTCCTTGTGTGTTTATAGAAGATTCAGTAGTTAATTATAAATCCAATTACTTAGTTTCAAAGCGAAATTTCTAGATGCAATTCTTTATACGTATATGTTAATAAGATTATGAAAAAAGTCACCTATTGTCACAAAACTATAGAATCTTGTAAACTGAACCGAATTTTTACACTGCGCAAGACAGAAATTGTAGGCATCTAAAATACATAAGATGACTTTCATAAACTCGATTTAAGTTTCATGTGTGACAGACAAAGTTCATTAACAAGACAAACTACATGCAATACTATATTTTTACTAAAATGATAAAAAATTGGGCCTTCCATGTTCATTAGCACAAAAAAGCATCAGGTATCAGTAGACTATCGCTCTTCGGTAGCTAATAATGACATTAAAAATGTTGTCAATAGCTAAACCAACAGTCGTCTATTAAGTTGATGTTAGATTGGTGAAACTAAAATTCAAAATTTATGAGAAATATAAACCACATACAACAGTTAATTTTCCCTAATGACCTTCCAGAGTCATTTAAGACTGAATCACGAAATCAGTAGGTTACTGCAATATTGGCGATGATGACCTTCTAGATCATTTGGAGACTGAATCATGGAAACAGTAGGTTACTGCAATATTGGCGATGATGACCTTCTAGATCATTTGGAGACTGAATCATGGAAACAGTAGGTTACTGCAATATTGGCGAT
>NW_013665775.1:572587-579719 GCF_000517525.1 Limulus polyphemus | reverse complement strand
AAATTGGCGATGATGACCTTCCAGAGTCATTTAAGACTGAATCACGAAATCAGTAGGTTACTGCAAAATTGGCGATGATGACCTTCTAGATCATTTGAAGACTGAATCACGAAATCAGTAGGTTACTGCAATATTGACGATACTGACCTTCTAGATCATTTGTAGACTGAATCACGAAATCATTAGGTTACTGCAAAATTGGCGATGATGACCTTCTAGATCATTTGAAGACTGAATCACGAAATCAGTAGGTTACTGCAATATTGGCGATGATGACCTTCTAGATCATTTGGAGACTGAATCATGAAACAGTAGGTTACTGCAATATTGGCGATGATGACCCTCCAGATCAGTTGAAGACTGAATCACGAAATCAGTAGGTTACTGCAATATTGGCGATGATGACCTTCTAGATCATTTGGAGACTGAATCATGGAAACAGAAGTTTACTACTATGTTGGCGATGATGACCTTTCAGGTCATTTCAAGAATGAATTATGATATCAGTAGGTCACTGCTATATTGGTTTTCCGGGTCATTTAAAGATTAATTTTAGTGTCATTAGGCTAATGTAGGATTGACGAAGATGACTTTCAGAGTCGTCAGATGTCATTAAGAGCCAACATATTTTTCATTTATAAACTTACATCGAATAACCTTTTGAGGTATGTACTGTTAATGCTTAAGGTAATTATAGCTAGTGTGTGTTGACTTATTCATTGCCAGATTTATTCTGATTTTATTATCAGTTGTACTGGGGTTTAATTTAGAGACGTTTTCGTACACGCCACATTCTAATAATTAAGTTATAGTAAACATAAATATTAACATTGGTGTCTCTTTTTGTTATTCGTTTTCTCTAAGCTTGCGTTATTTAGTGTTTGAGCCTATAATACATCGACTGGTTTTTCTGCAGCTAGATAAGGAAGTATAGAAAAAAAACGATCTAAGCCTCGATATAACTTTGACATTACATATGGAGTTGACATCCGGGTGAATCACTTGAGAATTATCGATTCAGGACTGTCTAAGAAACAAAACTTTGCAAACACGTTTCGGACTGGCATCATAATCTGCGATAAACGCCTTAAGGTGCTTTAAACACGTAATAGGTTAGATAAATCCATTTATTTTGAGTTTATGGCCATTTATTCTTAATTCTTAGATTCCCAATGTACATAAAGCCTGGACACATCCTCCGTTTGTATCTTTGATGTCACGATGTTATTGTTTTATTTGTAATGACTGATCAAAGACTACAACAGACAAATACTTCATGCAGTAACTCATAGGGTCATTAAAAACTCCTTCCTCTTTATTGTCGTTTAAGTGTATTCTGAATATTTCCTATTGACTTTAGGGATATACCATCTTATAAGTTATATAGTTGCATTTCGTTCCTCGACGATCAAAATATAGAGGCAAACAAAACTGGCCACCTGGTGGGCTAACGTGCCTGTAAAATGTAATAAACTTTCTTCAGAAACGTTCTATCTGTTTATATGATAATATATAGTTGTCATTGTCTAAGAAGGAACTCCTGTAAAATTTAAGAAGGGAATAGTGAAGTTTTTTTGAAAACTCATCAATCCAAACATTACGAATTGTCTTGATTGTGTTGACTTTTATTTATTCCGGTCTTTCATTCAATTTAAAGTTATTTTATGATAATTAACAGTGAAAATGCTAAGAAACGTATAGTTGTAAAAAAAAATAAAAATAATGTCAATATCCTCTAAAGCATTATTTTGAAAAGTTTGTTTTTGAATTTCGCGCACAAGGGCTATCTACTAATTTAGCAGTGTAAGACTAGAGAGAAGGCAGCTAGTCATCACCATCCACCGCCAACTCTTGAGCTACTCTTTTACCAACGAATAGCGGGATTGACCGTCACATTGTAACGCCCCCACGACTGAAAGGGCGAGCATGTTTGATGTGACAGGGATTTGAACCCGCGGCCTTCAGATTGTGAGTCGAGTGCCTTAATCACCTGGCCATGCCGGGCCATTTTGAAAAGTTCCACTAAAGCTTTTCCAGTTTTTCTCGTTCATTTCGGACAATGGAAGTTTACCACCCCATGAAACTCAGCTTTTAAAAGTGGATTTGTTTATGAAATTCTATGACGTTCGTTTTTGAGAAAGAAGTCAATGCAAAGTGGCCTTTGTTTAGCCTGAAATGTTAATACAGTGTGTGAAATGTGTTAAATGGAGAGAAACAACAGAGTGCGTGTTTTATATGTATTTATATACATCAAAGTTTTTCAGATGTTATGGCTCGGTTGAGCAAACGAGTGATAATTCATTTGTTTGATCTGCAAAAGTCTATTTCATCAGCGCCATCTAGTAAGAGTATGAATAATTAGAACTTTACACATATGAGCGTGAAAGTTTAAATAAAGTTCAATTGTCTACATCGCTAGTAAAGGTTCAGTAGCTGTTTGTTTAATCTAGGCGTCATTTGAAGGATTAGAAGCGTTAGCTTCATCAGTAGCATAATTTCATTTTCGACTTCACTTATTACTTTGAACATAATGTATGTCGAACAATGCTTGAACTGTCCATGAATCATTTCCTGTTGAGAAAACTGGATACGATCCTTAAATCTGAAACAAATCTGATTTTTCAATAAAGATCCGAATAGACTTTGGAGATGAACTTGTGGATAGACTCTGTTGATTATTGTGCAATCAAAACTATGTTTTGATATTTATATTGTGAAGATAAATTCTGCAATTCATCGTAAAGCAAACTTTTACATGTCTCAAGGATATTTGTATGTATTCTATATAATATACTTACCTCTCACTATTCTTAATTTTTCGTCATTTCAGACTTGGAGACGTGACAATGAATCCCACTATCTCTTGGGAAAATAGTAAACTAAGAGTTGGTTGTGAGTGGGGCTGACTAGATGCCTTCCTTCTATTCTTTCACTGCTAAATTAGGGACAGTTAGCTCAGATAGACTTCGAGTAGCTTTGCGCGAAATTCACAAACAAAACAAACTAGTTTTGATTGCAGGTGTTACAACTGCAACGCTACACGAATGACAATAAATCATCTGTATTTTGTTTATGAGAAGACTCTAAAGCAAGGTTTGTTTGTTTGTTTTGAATTTCGCGCAAAGCTACATGAGGGCTATCTGCGCTAGCCGTCCCTAATTTAGCAGTGTAAGACTAGAGGGAAGGCAGCTAGTCATCACCACCCACCGCCAACTCTTGGGCTACTGTTTTACCAACGAATAGTGGGATTGACCGTCACTTTATAACGCCCCCACGGCTGAAAGGGCGAGCATGTTTGGTAGGATGGGGATGCGAACCCGCGACCCTCAGATTGCGAGCCGAGCGTCCTAACCACCTGGCCATGCCGGGCCCTAAAGCAAGGTAAGTCTTGTTATAGGACAATATTGAACTAGTTATTGTTCTTCAGAGCTATTTTGATTCATGCTATCAAAATAAGATAACATTTAACATCATGATATCAAAAATATTTGAGATGTAGATTTGTGGTAGTATAACGATGCTCTGCAATAAGACAGTGCAAGTGTTGCTGTTTTATTGCATCATGATACCCTACAGCAATACATGTTTAATGTGTTGGTTTTGGTTCCATTATTACGTTATGCAACAAATCAAGATACTTTTTTTGTAAAATCCTTGCCGTGCCTTTACAAGATCGATGTTTTCGAACTCTTGTTCCAGTGGTACAATTGGATGAGAATAGTGATCCATTTTCCCTTGACGGGATACCAGTCCATTGCAAGTTAATCCCCAATTAACAGCTAAGTACCCACCATACAGCTGGGTAGACTGGAACAAGTCGTGTAAAGTGTCTTGCTCAAGGACCTAAGAGCATGCCACGGGCTAGCCTAAAACTCGCAACCATCCGACTACGACTCTAAAGCGCGATGCCACTGAGCCATGTTGCACCCTATGCAACAAGATATGGTGCATATGTTGAAGTTAGGTTGCAATATGATGTTCTGAAATAAGAAAGGATGCATTTAAGTTGTATTACGATATTCTGCAACAAGATGGTGTAGGTTCTGAAGGAAGGTTGCAGCATGGTGATCTCCAAAAAAAGATATGGTGCAAATGCTGAAGTAAAATGCAGTATGATGTTCTACATCAAAACATAGCTTATATGTTGAAGTTAGTTTGTAGTACAATATTCTGCCAAATGTCATGATGTAGATGTTTTAGATTGCGCTGTGATGTTCTGCAACAAGACATAGTGTAGATTATTGCATTTAGGTTGTAGCATGATGTATTATTTCAGCGAGTAAAGAACAACGGAATTTCGACAAGAGCTATTGTTAATCCACACTAAGGCTTGAAAGTTATATGTTCTTGCAGTAACTCGTTGATTACATCACAAGAATCCCCATCGAACAGTAGCACACACCACAAGTAACATATCAAGATAATTAATTTGACACCTAATAACCACATCTAATTTCTGCTTCTCTTCAGAGCAGTTCTTCCTTCAGCAGGACAAGAAGTCTTCCAGACGCCACAAAAATACTAAGTGTGGCATCATTAAAACGATGAAAGGATTAGTAGAGAGGGATACAATGGAAACTTTATCATTAAAGCATGTAAGAAACTTAATCCACTAGTTCCTCTTTCAGGAATGCCTTTACACGAGACTTACCTTAAGTATGATAATAGCTTCTGTTAATCTCTTAACAAAAGTTCTAGAGTGGTTAACCATTTTGCTTGCAAGAGATAAAAGTGTTTTTTGTGACTGAGAAATGACTGACGATAAAACTGGAACCAATAAAAAGTTTATTGAGCTTATGGTTAGGTAGGAGCGTTAAAGAATGAAAATTTCTCAAAGACTTTGTGGAACCAGGAGATTTAGATCAATTTGTGGAGATCCCTATGATGCGAATGAGGGCAATGAATGTGTTAAAGGCATAGAGATATTATTCATAACAAAAATCGTCCAGGTAATTAAATTACTTGAAAATTTCTGTATTTCATTATGCACATAATAGGTTGAGAAATTCTGTTAAAAATCAATAGTGAAAGCAAAGACAGTTACCAAAATTGTACCGATATTTTAACTTATCAAGCAGTACGAACATCCATAAAAATATAAGAAACTTTCTATGACAACAGTAGATCGAAACCTATCGATATGAATTTTTCAAGTCGATAAGAGAAATGAAACAGACTTTCGTCACAAGAGAGAAATTTTATTATTCATGCTATTAACAGATCTATTAATAGATGTGTTACAATCACTGATTAACATGGGTTTATTGGTGCTTCTGTTCTCAAAGTTTCTGTTTGTTTGTTGTATTTCTCGCAAAACTACACCAGGGCTCTCAGCGTTAGCCGTCACTAATTTTGAAGTGAAATACTAGAGGAAATACAGTTAGTCAACACCACCCACCGCCATTTCTTGGGCTACTCTTATCAGACTAAGTAGTGGGATCTGACACTCACTCTTACAACAAACTGGTGGTCCCAAAGTGTAAAGCGCGATTTCTGTTTTGAGGGAAAAGAGACAAGGATCATAGTCCTGCACCCTAACCACTACACTCTTCCTGATCCTCATAGTTTCTAACACTTCAATGTAGTGGGGGTTTGTCACAGCCATTCATTATGTGCCCTTGTTATGATTCATCAATGAAGTATTTACCCAGATTTCGTATTGACAGGACTTGGCATGGCTTAGTGGTTAGGGCGCTCGACTCTCAACCTGTGGATC
This sequence comes from Limulus polyphemus, assembly GCF_000517525.1. NCBI lineage: Eukaryota > Metazoa > Arthropoda > Merostomata > Xiphosura > Limulidae > Limulus > Limulus polyphemus. Next base: position 574,003 of record NW_013665775.1, on the reverse strand, counting down.
GCTGGTTCGAATCCCCCTTCACTGAACGCATTCATCCTTCCAGCCGTGGTGTCGTTATACTGTAACTGTCAAACACATTATTCGTTAGTAAAAGAGTAGCCTAAGAGTTGCCGGTGGTTGGTGTTGACTAGCTGCCTTCCATCTAATATATCATTGCTAAATTAGGGACGGCTTGCGTAGATATTCCTCGAGTAGCTTTGCGCAAAATTCAAAGCAAATAAACAAACCTTACTGATAGAACTGTTATAGTTAGCCCAATGTAGCATAGGAATATAATAGTATGTATTTCACAATTGAAAAACATTATTCAACCAGACATGATTCCTATTCTATTTCTCAATAGAACAATAGTGTATAAGTGAGCTAGATGAAAAACACGAGGGCATCATTACAAACTTTAAAAACAGGAAAGGTTGACATATTAAACTGACCAAGAACTTTCGACCATTTAGATTTGTCATGATGTATAGCATTACGATAATTATATTGGGAAATTAAGCAGAGAAGTATAATTGAAGCCTTTACGAATTTCGATTTGTAACATTAATCCTATTTTTTGTCCTATTTAATGTCAGATGTGATGGATTTAGGTTACACTATATTAAGTTTGAGGGGTTTAACTGGTGATCTAGGTGTCGGGCTGCGAGTTTATTTAGAATAGTAGTATCGTCTAAATAAGTTCGTAGTTTAGAGCCTTAAGGGGCATTTACACTGGACGCGACCGGCGCGGACGAATGTTTTAGAAATGAATGCAGTGAATGGGAGCATCCACACCAGCCGCTGGCGGTGCCACTCCGCTGAAATAGAACCTGTCTCTATTTTTTTCTTCTTCTTGTTGTTGTTGAGCGGCTAGAATAAAACTGACCAATCAGAAGCAAGGTTAACACACTTGACACAGCTAGAAACACGGAAGCATGTGATTATTTCTAGTTTTTTTTGGAGGAATTCCAATTCACGTCTGATGTAGATAGACACTCTGCAGCGCCGCTTTCAATTCTCGCGCCACCCGCGCCGCTCGCGTCCAGTGTGGATGCAGCTGTAGACTCACAAGAACGAAAGTCATTAGCTTGCTGTACTGTACTGCTTAGTGTATAAAATTGTTAGATTTAACAGAAATGAATTTTAGGTAATTAACATAGGTATGGCAATCTTTTAAAGATCCGAGCTTTAAAGCAACTGAAGTGTTGCTTGAAAACTTCATTTTCTAAGCTCAATATAGTTGATGTTGAGAAGGTTTATTTAATAATTATGAAGCTGGTACACTAAATAAATTAGCCTGGGTGAGCCAGAAATGTGGCTTACTTGTAAAACGAAATTAAAAGTTTGTAAATTTGGATAAAAGAAATTTATTGGCCGAGGCGGTATGACAACTAAAGACAAATATGTTTTTTTTTTTTTTTTTTTAGTTCAAAGGAA
>NW_013665775.1:563449-572180 GCF_000517525.1 Limulus polyphemus | reverse complement strand
CCGGGCCTTCGTACAAGTTATCAACAGCTTTTGAAGTAATGACCAGTAGCGAGATTTTTGAGGAAAAAGTTGTACTTCTAAAAAAAAAGGCAATTAATTGTCATCTTCTTTAAATCGGAGGCTGCACACATACATAATTAATTGCAGTTAAAAGTTACGACATAACCGAAAAAAGGTGTTTTGGGCGTGGCAACAAAATAAATTACTACTCAGTGTAGAATAATATCTGGCAGCTGCTATTCATAACAACAAACTGACCTCTGACCTGTCGCTGACTGAACTGATTATCAGCAGAAGGCACAAGAGTGATTAGCCTCTACACCTGGATTAACTGCACGGATTAATCCAGTCTGGAAAGTCCTTTGCTTGATACTGCTGCAGGAACAGTCAAATTCTGATAATCTTTCGCCTATTACACTTTAAAAGCCTGCCCTAACATTATTTACCCCATTTAGACACCATATGTTAATGGCCACAGTTTTTAAAATAGTGGCAGAGAATTCCCTTTTGACTTCGGTGCTCAGAGACTATGGTGATTGATGTCATGGGAAAGACAGCCAAGAGATTAAGGCTCTTGTCCATTGTTTTGTATCGTAAAGATGTTATAAATTACCTTTCCGCGTTTATAGGGCTTAAGCGGTCATCAGACACATATATCTATCTATTTTGCAAATTCACATAAATGTGTGTGTGAAGGGGGAGGGGTGGGGTCTAACTAAAGTGGTCAGTAACCGTACAAAGCTCCATAAAGTGAATTTTTCTTTACTTAGGCTGACGATAGCCGATTACTCAAATTCGTGGAACTCAACGACTCTGTTTTCTTGGCCCTGCACCTCTTTCTTGGTGACTCAACTGTAAACTTGAAAGTTTATAACCCTAAAATACGATGATTGATCCCTGTAATAGATATAACGTGGATAGTCTGCTGTGCAACTTTGTGCTTAACAAGAATCAACAACAACAGAAAAGCAAATGTCTAATCTTTGACTGTCATTTCTCTAGATTGCACATAGAATCTGGCTATATGTTATTTAAATCTGCAAAATAAAATAACGAAAAGACTTAAAACTCAATCTTCCCTTTATAGTAAATGAGCATAGTGGTGAGAAAAACCAATATGACAGAAGTCGATAAGATAAACAAGAACTATTAGCATCAAAGGTCCATGATTTAATCTAAGATTATAATGTTTTTAGAAATGCTCATATAAACAACAGTATCTTTCCGAGCAAAATTAAACGAATGCTGTTCATTAAAAGAGAAGCTGTGTGTGAATATCAATTCAAGGAATGTTTCACACAAACTTACAAGCATTTGCAATCTAGATGGTTTAGTGAAAGGGAACATTCCACAAACTCGTATACTGACTATATGATCTACCTCAAGAGTGACCTTACAAACGTTACTTAGTGGTTAGCATTGCTGGAGCTGTGAATCCGAGGACCTTTGCCACAATAACGTGCTATGCACTTTGGACCGTGGGTGACGGTCAAATTCCACTATTCGATTAGGGAAGAATAGCTAAAGAGTTGACTGTTGACTAGCTACCTTCCCTCTAATCTATCAATTCAAAATTAAGAACAGATTAGTTCTTTGTAACTCAGCACGAAAACTTGAAACAAAAAACAAACAACGACAACAACAAATAAAGAATTGCAAAACATTCTCAGAATCACACTGTATTAAACGCAATATGTTATAGTATCTCTTGGTTCTTGTTATAACTGTTTTTACCTTCCTGATTTTGAAAGGTATTAATTTGCATAAAATGAGCATATTAAATAAAGTAAGCTAACGACTCGTTTTCCTGAAATGCACATGAAATCAAAAGAATGAAAGAAAACATTAAGGTAAAAAACACTTTAAAATACACAAGTTAAACCACCATTTATCATCAAATGGCTACAAGGACGTCGACAAGGCCATTAGAATTTGTAATAGAACAATGATCTGTAATGGCCTACTTGGCACGCGATTTGGGTAATAAATCTTTAAATGTTCTATTTTTTGCTGTTTCACGGGTCACGAAATTTTAATGACAAAGAACGGCCACTTTCGTACATACATTCATACAGTCGTGTTGTTGCCTAAAGAAAGTAATTAGGAAAACGTATAACAAATAATTGAAAGATAATTAGGGGGACATGTATCCTACCTGACACCCCTCCGTCCTTGTATGATAACTGCCATATGTCTTGTTGATACATTCAAGAAAATTACAGGGAATAAGACATAACGGTTTTTTTTTTCACACGTTAACAAAGTTTTTCTTTGCTACGGCCAAATTAAGAGTACACTGTGGTGGTGAGGTAAGAGTAATAATCATACCCTTCAGCTTTGATCGACGAGCTACAAAATGAGCTTGTCTCGTGGAGCGGAAAAATCTTCACTATTGTACAATCAAACAAAACGGTGATATCCATGAGTGGATAAGATCGTAGGAAAGGAGAAACAAAATCATCGTTAATATTTTATGTTACATTCTTTTTAGAAATCCTGAAGAGCAAGAAGGCTTGTCCCCTCTATAAATATACGTTTCCTGCTTTCCACTTTTGTAACGGTGACCGCAGTCAGAAGAAGTTCTGTTACTTACAGCACTTCATCTACATAAGGGCGTTCACCAAAATGCAACAAACAACTTTCTTTCGGAAGTCCGCCATATTTTCAAAGAAGAGAAGGCCGGGCGTGGCCCAGTGGCTAATCTGCCCGGACTGTGAACAAGAGGGTTCATGGTTCGCGTTCCGTTACGCCGTAAAAATACGATCCGCAGTTTGGGGCCGTGGATGCATTATAAGAGTGAAAGTCAAGACCAAGTATTCGGGCAGACAAGAGTAGCCCAATAGTTGTTGGTGAGTACTGTTCATTAACTACTTTCCTTCTAGTCTATCATTTCAAAATTGAGACCGGATATATGTAAATAGGTATTGAGTGACATTCCGCAAAAATTTTAAAACAAATTCTTGAGCTAAGCGTTCAATTACACCGCTGTATTGATTACAGCTGCTTTGTAAGAGCTGAGTGGACTCTTAACCCGTCCACTACGGTTGTTGTTTGTTATTAAGCACAAAGCTACACAAAGGGCTATCTGTGCTCTGCCAAATACAGACATACTGCTGTGCCACTGGGAGGGGGGGGGGGCACGACGGTCTCCTGCAAGTATTGGGCCTTGCACAGAAAGTTTTCAAAATTTCACTTTTACAATTATTACCATTTACATAACAAAGATGGCATAGAGAAATCGTCTTAATAATAATAATAATACAATTACTGCATTACAGTGCAATATTTGCATATTTTCTGTGTACACGATACAGAGTTGGAAAGTACAGAATATTTACACAAAAAACTAATTTCCAAGTAGAACTACTGATGACGCAGTGTAAAAGCTGGAAATGTTACCAGTTCGCTTTTAGATCTATGGGAAAGTGATCTTAGAAACAAGCTGCCTCTCTAATATCAAAGTAGGACTTCAGAAGCTAAACAACCTACCATTTATATTAGTAGGATAGTCTTGAATTTAGAAACAAAAACTTAGATCTCAAGGAAGTCTTGAGAAACTAAACAACCTGCCATTTAGATTAGTAGGATAGCCTTGAAATTTGAAACAAACTCAGATCTCAAGGAAGGTCTTGAGAAAGTAAACAACCTATCATTTAGATTACTAGGATAGTCTCGAACTTAGTTTGTTTGTTTGTAATTAAACACAAAGCTACACAATGGGCTATCTGTGCTCTGCCCACCACGGGTATCGAAACCAGGATTCTAGCGTTGTAAGTCCGCAGACAATCCGCTGTGTCATTGGCGTGGGGGGCCTTGAACTTAGAAACAAGCTACCTGCCACCCAGGTATTAAGAAGGGCATTTAATGGCAAAACAAAGTAATATTTACATTTGTTGGGAAGTCTTGAAATTATAAACAAGTTATTATTTAATTGTAAGAGAAGGTCTTTAAATTAGAACCCAGGTTTTAAGGAAAGGCTTGAAAGTCGAAACAAGCGACCGTCAAGCTTTGAATGAAGATCATGAAATTCTAAACTAGTTGATATTTAGATCTTAAAAGGGCCTCTGCATGGCCAGGTGGCTAGGGCACTCGACTCGCAATCTGAGGGTCGCGAGTTCGAATCCCCGTCACACCAAACATGCTCGACCTTTCAGCCGTGGGGGCGTTATAATGTGACGGTCAATCCACTATTCGTCGGTAAAAGAGTAGCTCAAATGTTGTCGGTGGGTGGTAATGACTAGCTGCCTTCCCTCTAGTCTTACACTGCTAAATTAGGGACGGCTAGCGCAGATAGCCTTCGTGTAGCTTTGCGCGAAACTCAAAAACAAACAGATCTTAAAAAAAAGGTTATTTTGAGAAAAACATTGGCTGAATATTTTTGCTTCTTCCAGAACAATCTGGTTACTAATTATAGTATTTTAGCACTTGTGTATAAAGTTAAAATCATAAATAATATTAAACGCTAAACTGGTACACAATTAAAATTAACGTTGAATATTATTTATGATTTTAAATCTGGTTACTAGTCGCTTAGAAAACACTTTGTTGCTGGTGTACAAAATTTTATCTTAACAGATATGAGGTAACATATCACAGGTTTTATTATTTTTGCTCATAACTTTTCGATATTTTTTTTTTCGTTTTAGATAAGAACTTAAGCGATATATAATTTTGGGTGTAGAAAATGTTTAAAGGTATTTGTAATGAATAGATTCACAACTGGCGACATATATTTATGAGTAGTCTTTTAGATCATATCATTTAATGATGCTTTCTTCCGTCTTTAAATTTCTAGAGAGTAAATAAATAGTTTGTGCTCTCCAGGATCTTTGATTTAGAGTTTAAATACAAACAGTTTTATTCTACTCCGTAGATTTGTCACAGGACAGGATTTAACCGATGGATGTTAAAATCTGAAGTTACTTTATCGCCGTTAATTTTTCATGTAATATAAGCTAACTATAACAATGATTCAGTATCTACTGTCTTTGAGTAAAAGGAGGAAAGAACTTACTAGCAACACTATCCTCCATTTAACCGAGTAGTGTTCAGTGTTGAGTAAGTGTATTAGCGATTCCACACGTACATACCTATGAGGGGATACACCTGTTTAATGTTTTAAACTCGACAAGTAAGTAGAAACACAAGGAGTTTTAAATTTGTCTGCCATCTATTTTTGTTGTTTTCACTGATAGTTACTGTTAAATTAATTTATACGTTTTCCTCCAGGGTTAGCTAGCAATTACTGTCTTTCACATTTATTACTTATTTATGTTTAGATAACGACCTCTCAATTCTGAGCATCTACAACCAATAGTTTGCTGTTGTAGAAGGCTTTATTTGAACACACCGAATTTCCTTATTTATTACTTGTAATTGTACAATCACAGCCCTTGCTTATAACAACAAAGTTGCTTAATATAAGGTAATAAAACTGCATGGTTGCAATAATGTCCATTTGTTCCGTTGCTTTAGGCCCCCCAGTGGCACAGCGGACTTACAACGCTAGAAACCGGGTTGCGATACCCGTGGTGGGCAGAGCACAGATAGCCGATTGTGTAGCTTTGTGCTTAACTTCAAACAAATCATTGCTTTATAGTGTAGTGAAATTATCTGCGTATAATTAATTTCTTATATTGCTGAATTTCCGATTCAGTTAGTCAGTCACGTCAGTCACAGTACCCTCTTCTCGATTTACCGCTGTGCTCTTAAGATTCATGAAAAAATATAGTCACATGCAAGTAGCTCTCTCTCTCTCTTCCTTCTAGACTGCTTAATATTTTACGGTCAGAAGTTTCTTTAGACTCCTGTCTTTCTTATATATTGATTTCTAGGAATTGTAATATCGCGGAAGGAAAGCAAGATTCTCAACTCAGATATAACGCACTTATATTATAACTATCGCACCACCTGCCAGCATATTTTGAAATGCGGTAATGTCAGAAGCAATATTTTATCTTCACTGCACGATGATACGAACAGCATGCAAAATGAACTTGTGGGACCCGTGCACTCAAAACAAAACGGGCTTTCCTGAGTAGGTGCGGTTACAGAAGAGCTAGTGAAACATTACTAGAATTGTTTGAGCTTGGTATGTTTCTGTGACTTGGTTCTCTGAACTCTTATCGTTGAAAGTTTCATCTGTTCAGAAATATGCCAGAAGTGATAGGGCAACTTATATAATATTAGGCCATAAAAGTTGCCCTATCACTTCTGCCATATTTCTGAACAGATGAAACTTTCGACGATAAAAGTTCAGAGAACCAAGTCACAGAAACACACACACACACACACAGTATTAACGCCCTTTACCTTTAAGTTTAATTTTTTGACGTAAGGAATAGCATTAAGAACATCTGATAAGTAGTGAAGCTTATAACGTACGAGCACCAAATAGGTAGCACTAAACGCCCTTGATACGTAAAACTTATAACTTGACGTCTGTAATAGTATATAGAACACCTGATATGTAGTCAAGCTTATAACATACGAGTATCAAATAGGTAGCACTAAACGCCCTTGATACGTAAAACTTATAACTTGACGTCTGTAATAGTATATAGAACACCTGATATGTAGTCAAGCTTATAACATACGAGTATCATACATACTAAACGCTCTCGATATCTTGATATGTATAAGTTATAACTTGTTAAGTAAATAAGTCATGAAGTACCATGAAGAAAGATAAATAAAAAAAAAAAACACGAGGTATTCTGGTTCAACTCCCACTTTAATTAGGACAATCAGAAGACTCTTACTAATTATTATATGTTTTATTCAAATCGACATATATAGCCATGATAGCAGGTTATAAAGATCAAGAGCTTCTGATGTAGAGGCTATTCACCTAGTGGTGGTTCAGAAATGCATTTTTGTTTATGTGTATATTGAAAAGAATAGTTTAATGGAAACTCAGTCCTAACATGTGGTTTAATACGCGAATAATTTGCAGGTGTTCTATGAAAGTCATATTGACTTTTCGTTAACAAAAACTAGCATTGTGCCTCATGTGTGGTAAAACGCGAATTATAAAAATTTTAAAGAATTTTCAGGACAATAAAATGCAATGGTTAATGGGTGGCAGCCATAGTTAGACACACTCGGATTACAATGTTTATCTAAAGCGCTACAAAATTCATTTAGCTTCAACAAACTCTCAATTTTAGTTATTTCTTTATACATAAAATTCATTTTTCTAACAATTCTATGAACGTCGTTAATTGAGAATCTAACTAGATTAATAGGTCAAATTGAAAATGTTGGCTTATAATAAATTCTCAGCTCATTTAAGTTTCATATCTTAAACAGAAGTTTACGTTTATATTACAATTTAATAATACTGCATACTGATCCGCTCCACAGTGGCTCAGCGGCAAGTCTGCGAATTTATAGCGCAATAAACTGGTTTTGATACTCGTGGTGGGCACAGCACTGGCAGCCCATTTTGTAGCTTTGTGCTTATCTACAAAAACAAATCATACTGGTCCTATTCTGACCATACTCCACGAGGAATGAGATGTAATTCTCGTACAGTAAGTTATATTAATTTATAAAATGCATTTCCTAATAGATAAAAGCCCCCAGTGTCTGCGGACTTATGACGCTAAAATCCGGGATTCGATACCCGTGGTGGGCAGAGCACAGATAGCCCATTGTGTAGCTTTGTGCTTAATTACAAACAAACCGATAAAAAGCTAAATTAATACAGAAATTAATAGTTCCTTGGCTGTAAATATTAATATAAATTTATTCAACATCAAAATTGGTTATACATTAACAATAAATTTCAAACGATTTATGCAATGATTGCGAAATCTTACAATTATTTTCACAGCCAAAACTTACTATCAGCAAACTTTAGAATAAATTCGATGAAAACCCAAAGACGGTCTGGATATAGATGATATAAGATTACAGAACGGACTACTTTGTGGATTAGAGAACGGATTGTTTTGTGGATTAGATGCATGGTCTAAAATTTTTTGAATCGATTCTACGAATGAATTTGTTTTTTTTATTTAATTAATTTTGTCAATTTTAACAGATACATCAACGTTTCTGTTTAGTTAGAATATTGCTTGTATCACTTTTTATACGAATTAATTATAATTCATTGCTTAACCATGTTCATATAATCAGAATTAACTTTACATTCAGGTAATCACTTAACTGAAGATAAGTTATTATTATTATTACCAAGCATTGTTTGTAATTAAGCACAAAGCTACACAATGGGCTATCTGTGCTCTGCTCACCACGGGTATCGAAACCCGGATTCTAGCATTGAAAGTTCGCAGACATACCGCTGTGCCACTGGGGAGCATTACCAATCATATGCCTTAAGTGGACAAAACTATTTTACAAAGTACTTTTAGAATGATTTAACTGTGTAGCCCTGGTACTTTAAAACTAATGTATATTTATAAGTATTAAGCAAGTGGATTACAGTGACATTCTAAATTACTGATAATTAATTGACATACTTAACAACAAAGATAATGCTCCCGAGGGTTCAGCGGGAGGCAGCTTGAAGGTTTACAACGCCAAAAAACGAGGTTCAATTCTTTGAATTTCGCGCAAAGCTGCACTAGAGCTATCTGTGCTAGCCGTTCCTATTTTAGCAGTGTAAGACTAGAGGGAAGGCAGCTAGTCATCACCACCCACCGCCAACTCTTGGGCTACTCTTTTACCAACGAATAGTGGGATTGACCGTCACCATATAACGCCC
>NW_013665775.1:561050-563140 GCF_000517525.1 Limulus polyphemus | reverse complement strand
GAGCGCCCTAACCACCTGCCCATGCCGGGCCGCGAGGTTTAATAGCGGTGGGAAGCGTAGATAGTTTAGTTAATTGTAAAAGATGGGATGCAAATAGAGCAACTCTGTAAAACACCTGGTGTTACTTATACTAAGCACTAGAATACCAACTGAGATAATGTGGAAGAAGTTTTTATGAACTTTGAACTCTTGAACCGATTGACAATTGTTTCACAGGTTTCCTCTCAAATACTATTTGAGCAATTGAATAAATAAGAAAACCGTTAGAGCTTAAAGAATTGTTGCTGTATTCTTATACAGATTAAATTTATATAAAGCATCTTTGGTTCTTTTTTAAAGTTAACCTTCTCTGCGAATTGCTTTTAGAACCTAATATATTGTGGGCGTGGTCGAGATATTCATGAAAACCTGTATCAAGAATATAAATTCCAAGTAATTTTTTTATGTACTTTTATCGTAAGTACTAAATAAAATTTAGTTTTCAAAACAATTTCCTGTTTAGGTGTTTAGAATATTAATATGTTTATAGAAATAAAAATATATTCAAAAGAAGAATATGAGTTTCTCCACATTAATATAAATAAAAGCACATGTTTTGTGCCTTAAAAGTTCTCGGTAACAAATAAAAATCAACTGGAATTTCAATGAAACTAAAATAACAACTTTGTAGAGTACAGAGGTCGAGTACGATGTATCAAAACGATTTTACAGCCTGAACGTGTCTTCACGTCTGATCCTGCTCTATCTGACGACCATGCATCCTGACAATAGCCCTGACACGTATTTTTCCATTGCAAAAGGCTCCGTCATAAGACTTGTTTGTCTAAAGTGAACAAAAATGATGCCCTTCCAGCGCTAACTTCAACAGTCCGATCGCATAGAAATCAAGTTTCATTTAATTTTGATTACAGAAAAGTAATTCCATAAGCATCAACAAATCAATAATGTTCAAAAAATCAATCAATAAACATTTGAAAATCTCTTTCTCTCTCTCTCTATAAGCTTTTGCAACTGGTAGCCTAAACAGTTGGATCATTTCTAACTTACCTCAACGATAAATCGCGCGGTTCCTTAATCACAATTAGAAAACCAGCACCAATGATTGCACCATTATTTCAAAGGCACACTATAGCAATTAGCGTGATTTCTTATAAATAAAGTTAATGGGCGAAGAACAGTCGACGACAGAAAAAGAAACATGGAACTTTAAAGTAAGAAATAAATTATAATCATTCTAGCTATGAAGATGCCATCTTTTACTGGATGTCGATCAAAGCCTTAGGTACCCAATGTGTGCCTTATTCATAACAACAACTGAATGTTCAATTTAGGTAAAATATATTAAATTGCTGTTTGAAGCTAACTTACGTTAATTCAAAATAAAAGTAGGATGAGGTTTCGTACATAGATTTCCACAAGTGATACAACTTCATCATTGCATGGCATACGACGTGCTCTAGTAGTACAGTAGTATGCTCTTAATATCGCACCAGCATTTTGGTAGAGTGTTTTTATAAGCTATGTTGGCAGTATCTTGATTGTGCACAGGAAATTTTGAGTATATTCTATAATTATTCTAAATGCAATGCTGTTTTTTATGACATCACTTTCCATGTCTATTACCCTTTTTATACTTCAAAATACGTTATTGCAATATAAGTATAATATATTCAACAGACCATACGCACAACTTAAATTTTTTCTAATTCCTTGTACAAGGTTAATACCTATACCCTTTAAAATAGTAATGGTATGCACAAGATGGATTTGGCATATTGAACTTCTGATGATAATATAGTAATGATATGCACAAGATGGATTTGGCATATTGAACTTCTGATGATAATATAGTGATGGTATGCACAAGATGGATTTGGCATATTGAACTTCTGATGATAATATAGTGATGGTATGCACAAGATGGATTTGGCATATTGAACTTCTGATGATAATATAGTGATGGTATGCACAAGATGGATTTGGCATATTGAACTTCTGATGATAATATAGTGATGGTATGCACAAGATGGATTTGGCATATTGAACTTCTGATGATAAGTATAGTGATGGTATGCCAAGATGGATTTGGC
>NW_013665775.1:558131-561029 GCF_000517525.1 Limulus polyphemus | reverse complement strand
ATGGTATGCACCAAGACTGGATTTGGCATATTCGAACTTCTGATGATAATATAGTGATGGTATGCACAAGACTGGATTTGGCATATTCGAAACTTCTGATGATAATATAGTGATGGTATGCACAAGATGAATTTGGCATATTGAAATTCTGATGATAATATAGTGATGGTATGCACAAGATGGATTTGGCATATTGAAATTCTGATGATAATATAGTGATAGTATGCACAAGATGAATTCGGCATATTGAACTTCTGATGATAATATAATGATGGTATGCACAAGATGGATTTGGTATATTGAACTTCTAATGATTTTCCGTATAGTTATGGATGCATGAACGTATTTCTGATCAGACATCAGGATTTGGTAAAGCTGTATGGATAGAGTATAATAATTTTCCATTCTATGTGTTCAGTCGTTTCAAAATGCGTTACAATTGTGCAGAGACGTTTCCAAATGTGCTTTCAAATGACACTGAAGTGTAAGGAAAAATGTTTTGTTATAGATGCAGAGTGAATTCAGTTTTTTTTTAATTTATACAAGTGAGTGATCCAAATGTTTCACTGACAGGGAAAGTGGAAGATTAAAACTGAAACTGTTAAGATTAAAAATAATGAAACATTGGATAAGTTATTAGATAAGATAAATGGGTAAAACAGCGTTATATGCAATATATGATTGATTTTTAAAAATAAAGAATACGAAGAACTATAATAACTAGTTTAAAGACTATTCAAATAAATATGGCTTTCAGGAAATTGGGAAAACAAGATAATGTAAATTATTCAAGATTTTTTTCAACTAATTTAAACAAAAATTAAGAGAGTCACCAGAAATGGTCACTTGAATGGGAAAACATATTAAGTTACGGAAATATGTTAAATCTGAAAAAAAAGAGAAAAGAATAAAAGCTATAAAACCCTTTTTTTAAAAACATTATTCACAACTTAGAACGGTTTAAATGTGTATATCAGAGATTATAGTTTAAGATTATGAAGATAAAGGCAGAAAATTTACTTTTAGACAGAAGATTGAACGTTTTAAGTTTTGTTTGTTTGTAGTTAAGCACAAAGCCACACGATGGGCTATCTGTGCTCTGCCCACCACGGGTATCGAAACCCGATTTTTAGCATTATAAGTTTGTAGACTTGCCACTATGCTACTGTGGGGGCGCTTTTTTAAGTACGTGAAGATGACGTGAAAAATGTAGATATCTTTTTTATGTCACTTGTATAACTTATTATTCATTTCCATTGCAAATAGAAATTATATATTGAAGAGACTAATCAAAAATGAACGATTACGGTATTATTTATGTTCGTATGTATTCTTAACATCGAAAATGATTCTTTTTTATGATTGTGGAGGATAACAAGCTAATAGTGAGGATATAATAATAATAATTTTATGTTTTATGCATAAGGATAATAAGATTTAATTTAAAGTTTATTTTTGACATGTATTCAATGCACGTTTATCATGAAGGGATACAGCAACAATGAAAACCAGCCAGATGCTAGTACCGTGATTATTTCCACGGGTCTGATTTTAATTAAACATAACAGCAATGACCTGACATTTTCAGCTGTTGAATGTGGTGATGCTTTTAAATTTCATTCAAATTTATTCGACATGACATGAATAAAAATATTCCATTCACTGATAAAGAGACCTTTAGAAAAAAAAGTAAAAAACCCTTATCACTCTGCTTGTCACATCTGTGTATATGAAATAAAACGTTATTTTATGAATATTTGAGATTATGGGATGATTCATCTACTTCGTACGAACGCTGTACGCTATATGTAACATTTTTATTACGTAATTATCGTAAAAGCTTTAATTTTATACAATGGACAGAATGGTGCGGTAATGCAAACACTAGCTGGAAAAACAGTTATTGTATACATATAACACAACTTAATATAGATACAATATATTTGAGCCTTTAAAGATTTTTTTTTGAGGGCACGGCTTGGCTCTGTGGTAAAGTTCTGGACATCAGAGCTGGTAAGCTAGATTGGAATCCGTGCAATAATACAAATTATTCCCTGCTCTTTAAGATGTGAGAGCGTTATAAGAATGACAGTCAACCCTAGGGGTATTTCTGGGATAGAGTTCTGTACTTCGGAGTTGGCGAGCCGGGTTCGAATCCTTGCGATACCACAAAATATTCTTCATACATTAAGCTGTAGGTACAATGTAAGAGTGACAGTCAATTTCTTAGTGTTAATGGTAGGGGATAGGGTTCTGTTGAGTGGCTGGTTCCTTGTGATAAGTTTTTCAAAACTAGGGAAGGCGACAGATAGTCATAAGTACACGTCTTTGTTTTATATATTTATGAAATTAGTATACGAAACGGATCGTTTAAGCTAGCTAATCTTAATGTTGTGAATAGAAAATTATTAGATATGTTCAACACAGTTTATATCAACGTGGCTAGAATAAACTGTACTCAGAATCGTCCCACTTTTAATGTGTACCAAAACAGTTTTGAGTATTCACAGCAATTCATGAAAAAGTTAAACAAAAAGAGTTTTTTTTTTACGTTTATTATTCATTGACTCATTAAAATTTGATATTTGACCAAAAAAAGCAACGGTTAATTCATTTTTTGTGGTATTTGATAGTTTGTGCATTTTAATATCCTTCTTAAGATAAAAAAGTGTCTAAAAAGTTACTGAGACACACTTCGGTAGCCTGTATCTTTTTTCGCAAAGCGGATATGACCTTTCCCTTATTCCTTTCGGGCTAAACACTGGAAAGATAAAAGAGCATGTTTTCATCTATTTTTTTATTACGCAAGGAGAAAAGTTTGCCTCAAATATGTTGTTAGTTCGTTGTTGAGATAAGATAGACTTAAGTATATATATATATATATATATATATATATAT
>NW_013665775.1:555687-557965 GCF_000517525.1 Limulus polyphemus | reverse complement strand
TTTTTAAGTTTACGTACGTAAAGAAGTTAAGTAGTACTAAACTATAGTTAGTTGTTAGTTGTTGTAGTAGTATAGTATATATATATATATATATATATATATATATATATATATATATACAGCTATTGGATTTAATAGCATGGGGGTCGTTTATCAATGTCAATAAAGTATAAATTGATGTTCTATCTTTTTGCAGTTATAATCGAAAGCTGGTGGCTTGTTTGTTTTTGAATTTCGCGCAAAGCTACACGAGGGCTATCTGCGCTAGCCGACCCTAATTTAGCAGTGTAAGACTAGAGGGAAATCATCACCACCCACCGCCAACTCTTGGGCTACTCTTTTACCAACGAATAGTGGGATTGACCGTCACATTATAACGCCCCCACGGCTGAAAGGGCTAGCATGTTTGGTGTGACAGGGATTCGAACCCTCAGATTGCGAGTCGAATGCCTTAACCACCTGGCCATGCCGGGCCCACAGATGGTGGACTGTTTGATTCGTGAATAATTTGATAATATTATACAGTCAATGTTATGACTGTGTTTTAAGTAAAATATACTTGCTTGTTTAAGAATGCAATGTACTTTTTGTGCAATTGTAAATAAAGAAAACAGTCTTGAACAGAAATATTTTTTGAAATTTTCACGGTAAAAGCTGAAACCAGTATCCTAGGCCTTGATGGTATGAACATATACTGAAAAGAGATATCAAGCTCTAGATTTCTGCAACGCTGCTTAAAAAAATGCCCAAAGGGAAGATCTTCTTATCTCGTTTGGGCAACAGGGGAGTAGGAACGTGCTTCCACGTGTAATGCCGACTCCTGTCTGGCCCTGGCGCGTGCCGACCCTTCGTTACTCGCACCTGGTACTTATCTAGCTCACGTGGAGAATGCTGGTTATCAAGGTTGCAAACCCGCATGCACCTCACATAAAAATGCAGTGCAACTGCAGTCAAACGATATTTAAGGCCTACCAAATTATTTCACTTTGTTTAATATGAAACTCGAACAAGTCCTGCAGTTTATATGACCCAAATAAAGAACTTTAATAATATCTGTTTTTTAATATGTAAAGCAACATTGGTTGGCATACAACACAAAACAAAATCATTCTTACTAAACACATAAAAGAGAAATACGTTTATTTATCGTCCAGTTCCAAATTTGGATCCAGCAGTGATATATACATAACAATCAGCCCAAGGGTATTTTCAAGAAGTTATCTGAGTTCACATTCCTTTATCTTTAGTATTTTACTGCTACACTGTTAAATAAATATCGTGTTATTCAGACAGGTTAAACCGTACTATTTACGAATCGTTCTAGAGTTTAGGGAAAGATAGTGTAAAATAATAAGCGTAGGGTTGAACTCATTCAAAACTAAAGTTTTCTTCACTTCTACTACATATATGAGTTTCGCGCTAATTCAAGATTAGTTTCTGAAAAAAATATAATTCAACTTAAATTATCTAGAAATCATTAAAAGAAAGTAACAGAAAAGCCGCAAGATGTGAGAAGTATTGATATAGTTATTGTTAATACATACGTCTAAATAAAAATTCGTTTATTTGCTACTTTTTGGTTCTATTCTCTTCATCAGGCTTAAAAACAGTACACACACATACACATATATAAACTACAAGCTATGTATATAAATGTAATAGAAAAATAGAACAGATGAGATGAAAAGAACGCTAGGTATGTATAAACGAACTGGGTATTACAAACAACACTTTTAATTACAAGGTCGAGTTATGTAAGTTTATTCAGGTGTAGTGACTTCAGTTTGTAATTTAGAACGTAACAGGTAATCTTCTAAGATCTTTTCGCGTTTGAAAGAAATTATGGTAGTGGTAATAAATATGTTGCGCTGAACTATTCGTTAAATCTGTCCGTTGAATGGACGGTATGGGAGAACTAAAGGGATTCTTCCAGTTTGTAGTCTCTCACAGGGAATGGGCGGTATGAGAGAACTAAAGGGATTTTGCCAGTTTGTAGTCTCACAGGGAATGGGCGGTATGGGAGAACTAAAGGGATTCTGCCAGTTTGTAGTCTCACAGGGAATGGGCGGTATGGGAGAACTAAAGGGATTCTGCCAGTTTGTAGTCTCACAGGGAATGGGCGGTATGGGAGAACTAAAGGGATTCTGCCAGTTTGTAGTCTCTCACAGGGAATGAGCTGTATGGGAGAAATAAACGGATTCTGGCAGTTTGTAGTCTCTCTCAGGGACTGAGAATTAAAGGGATACTCCCAGTTTGTAGTATTTCACTGGGAATGGGC
>NW_013665775.1:537127-555339 GCF_000517525.1 Limulus polyphemus | reverse complement strand
TGCCAGTTTGTAGTCTCACAGGGAATGGGCGGTATGGGAGAACTAAAGGGATTCTGCCAGTTTGTAGTCTCACAGGGAATGGGCGGTATGGGAGAACTAAAGGGCTTCTGCCAGTTTGTAGTCTCTCTCAGGGACTGAGAATTAAAGGGATACTCCCAGTTTGTAGTATTTCACTGGGAATGGGCGGTATGGGAGAACTAAACGGATTCTGCCAGTTTGTAGTCTCTCTCAGGGACTGAGAATTAAAGGGATACTCCCAGTTTGTAGTATTTCACTGGGAATGGGCGGTATGGGAGAAGTAAATGGATAAACCAAGTGTGATGAATTTATAAACAGAGCTTATGTTCCACGTGCAACTTTATCTTTGATTCCACGACTCTCTCCAGTTCATTATATCATTGCTGCTATGAAGATGATGTTTTATGTTTTCTTCGTCTTTTTTTTGTCGCTCTGAAACTGGGTAATAATAACAGCATGCTGAAGTTTGACAGTCTAAACTTACTTAGTGAAGCATTAAAAACCAATAGGCCTAATATTTACGATAAAAATCATGCTAATTGCACACGTTTGTCTTCCCAAAATTCGTCGTCATTTGTCCATTTCGGAAAGAAAATCAGAAAAGTGTAAGAACAGCATTTCAAATCTATCTCTTGTTTCCCACAATCACTGTTCAATAGGCCTTTCGCCAAATACCAAAAACTTGTCAGTTGAGTTGGACAATAAGAGACAAAAGATTCTCTGAAACGCTGTTTACGTGTGCAATATAATACTTTGAAAGTTACGGTTTAAACTTTTATCTGTTATTAATTTTATTGCTATTAGTATGAGGTGCAATGAATCTGAAATGAATGCATTTCTGAACAAGTTAATCTCATAAAAATAAACCCACAACAAAAACACTTAATATATAAACAAAATAAAATACACAGAACAAACTCAGTCAAAATAAACAAAATTGCTTGACATGTGTAACAGTTTTGTTATCGCTTGCTATCAGTAAGCGCATGTTTGCTATTCGTGATACAGTGACAGGTTTAACGAAAAATTAAATTTAAAGGAGGAACAAAAGCGACTAGAAAACAATAGGAGGTTTTGTTTATATCAATTTTCTTTCATATTTTTAACAGATTTGGTTAGATAAACTGTACGTGCAAAGTCTTTCATCAACGAAAAATCTTCTTAACCAACATTTTCTACTCTTTTACTCTATTTAAACACACATATTAATATAATAACTTATCTTGCAAGTGTTTCTTTAGCTTGACGTGGCTTAGTGGTTAGTGTGTTTAGAACTGGAGTTCGATAATTATTAACCGTTTGCTGCTAAAATGCGATCTGCACTTAGTGACCGCGAGTGCGTTTGCTCTCTCTCTTGTCTATCAGTTTAAAGCTGCTAAAATGCGATCTGCACTTAGTGACCGCGAGTGCGTTTGCTCTCTCTCTTGTCTATCAGTTTAAAGCTGCTAAAATGCGATCTGCACTTAGTGACCGCGAGTGCGTTTGCTCTCTCTCTTGTCTATCAGTTTAAAGCTGCTAAAATGCGATCTGCACTTAGTGACCGCGAGTGCGTTTGCTCTCTCTCTCTTGTCTATCAGTTTAAAATTTAGGATGGCTAAGTTCAGATAACTCTCTGTGTAGCTTTATGCTAAAATTTCGAAACAAATATATTCAGCTATCAGATGGTGATCATATTTTAATTTGATTCGCTTTCTAGACATTCAAAAATAGTTTTTTTTAAATAATAAGTAAACTTAGTATTACGAAAATTGTTTAATTTCGAAGTCTAAGTTCAAGGGAGATCCAGTTTAATCTACACTTTGATCAACGTGTTTTATTGGGTTATACTAATTTCGGAGAATTCCACTCCTCATAAGTAACCCTGAACACAAGTTAACCAAAGAGAAATAAGCTGCACCTATATCATAGTGAAAAGTATCAAACATATGTTTGAGTTTTTTTAAAATCAGGAGTGTCATTTTGTTTTTAGGGGAGGCTGACAAGACGGCCGCTCTCTCTCTCAATGTCGGAAAGGGTGCCGGCTCCAAATGGCAGTTGCTGTGAAACATTTCTTGCCAGGCCTATTTAACACATACACATAAATTATGGTATAGCGTAGGGCCCCAGTTGGAACTGGAAGGCACAGGAGGGCAATCTTCCTTGTCCCCCCAAGCCTTTTGTGACATGAAGCTCCTGTTTCAAATGTGTTGATTCTTACAATAGGAGTAGAAGGTTTCATTATTAAGACATTTTAAACTAACCTATAAAATTAAAGATATAATTTGTCAAGGTTATATTTTACCTGTGTGAAAGAGACAATGGTGACAAAGATGAAAGGTTAAGATTAGATAATCCTAGCTCTAATATCAAGTAATTAGAAAATGATGTGGGACGTAACATCAACGATGGTAACATTTTACTTGCTTCAGGGTAATTGTTGACTGGCAAGCTAAATGTAGTTTTCTATATTTTGGTACGAAACAACTGTACTCACTAAGTAGGAGTGCATCTTTTAGAACCCACGTGCTCAGTAAGTTTTGGTTTCACAATTAACGTTCCAGGGTGAATGAGAAACATTAATGTGTTATTAAGTATTGCAACATTGAAACTTGGCATAATCTGTTTCTTAGCGACGATCCTTTCCAGACGTTTCAACTAAAGTGACGTTGCTTAGATTAGTTTCGTTTTTTGTTGCCAATCACAAAGCTACATAACGGGCTATCTGTGCTGCGACCACCACGGGTATCGAAACCCGGCTATAAGTTTTCAAACTTACCGCTGACCTACTCAATGGGTCGTCATTGCATGGTATCGATACATAGAGATAAATACGTCAGCGATGTTAAATAGCTAAATTCTACCGTGGAAAACATACTATAACCCCTAAACCATCCTTTACCCTATAACCCCTGAACCATCCTTTAATGACATTAAACTAATGGTATAGTTTCAACAGTTAGCGAAGGAAAGAAAATATTGTACATTTTCGGTATGAAATGCTGTAATGTATTTTATAAAAACGAGCGGGGTCTTTGTGTATCAGAATCTCCAGAGACTATAAAAACAATATACTTTTAATAAATATGGTAAATAATATGTCAAAAAAATCTTCAAAGCTAATGAACTGTAATTGTTTGTTTGTTTGTTTTGAATTTCGCGCAAAGCTACACAAGGGCTATCTGCGCTAGCCGTCCATAATTTAGCAGTGTAAGACTAGATGGAAGGCAGCTAGTCATCACCACCCACCGCCAACTCTTAGGCCACTCTTTTACCAACGAATAGTGCGATTAACCGTCACGTTATAACGTCCCCACCAGCATGTTTGGTGGGACAGGTATTCGAACCCGCGACCCTCAGATTGCGGGTCGAGCTTCCCTAACCACTTGGCCATGTCGGGCCCTGAACTAGCCAACACTATAGATAAACTTGCGTCAAAAACAACACAGCTTCTGCATTGTGTTTGAAGTTCAAGTCAAAACGAACACAATCATTGTGCTCTTACAAAACAGAACACAAATGTATTGGCTAATGCGCAGTCCTTGTGTTCCATTTTATACAATATTCATACTTATAATAACTTAGTTAATTACGACGTTCCGTAACATAAATTAAAAGTCGAATACTGCATAAAAACAATATTTTGAAAATTCTCTCACATGAAGAGCGATTCGTTTCCACCATGTGCTACTCCTAAACGCCTTAAACCGGAACTCATCACAAACATGTGACTTCACAATACATCAATTTATTTAAATAAACACAGTTTTGAACTGGAAACCACTCGTCATTTGTGTTCTTGAAAAAAAAAATGTGTGTTTATATTGCTATAACAATCATGTTATAGCTCATACAACATGATATGTACTGTTAAATAATACAAATATTATATGAGAGCTTTTTATTTGTATTTTGTCGCGCTAATCTCCAATCATGACTGAACACTTAAAATATGCACAGTTTCAAATGATGTGAGGAAAGTTGTTAAAACTTGCCATATTTTTATCACATGCCTGTGATCTTCTGGTTAAAGGCCCTTCTGTATAATCCAAATATTAAAATACTTAACAAGCTTATCTTTACCGAAATATGTTTCTTGCAATAGCTATTTCAAGACAAAACTTTTCGGTCGCTTTCTTACATCTAACTCTTAGAATTTCGAGATTTTACATGTTTGCTAATTTCAAAACACAGACCAAAAGACAAATTTACCAAATGTTTAATATAATCTTGTATCTTATTTTTAAAATCTTCAAGATTTTTAGATGTAGATTGTATATACTTTTTCTCTATTACTCGATTGACTGAAAGTTATATCAGAGCAAAATCTTTTAAGTAATTAATAGGTTATCATTAGTCAAAAATGACAATAAATATGTGTGTTTTATAAACAACCACATAAATGACGTAGTATACAAAACATATTTGTATTTATACTTCTTAAATATGAACGTAAAATGGCCTCAAAATTAACTACTTTGATATTATTTTGCCACAGTATTTTCAAAGTCGAATGAAACTTCTACGAAACCAACATTTTACAAAAAACACAAAATTGAAATGTAACTGTTTATTAAACTTTCAGAAAAAATGTTTTAACATTTCATTTAGCTACCACTAAGTCCATTAGATTTGTCGTTTCAAAATTATGAAGCTTTGTAAAAACTGCTGAGAGTCTTTGTATGAAAATCTTAGCACCACAGACTATACCTCCCTATAATAAGGACCAAACCTATACTTAACATGAATGATGATACTCCAGTACCCGTGCTTTCTTTGGAACTGCTTTCTCCCATCATGATATCTTTGATTACACATTACTTTTCACACGGCAATTATAACATGAAGAATGCCGAAGTCAAGCTTACATCACAAATCTTGACGAACTTTTCATATTCTCTTCGTTGTACGTTTATGCTGGCCCACCAAAATTATGCCTAAGCAAACCAAAAAGCTGTAAAGTCCCTTGGAGCCGTATTAGAGGATTTGACAATTATGTGTGATAGAACCGGATTTGCTCTAATTCCAGTGTTATCGTCTTTTTTTTTTCTCACAAAACAAACGTCAATTTTAATGTGTAGATGGAAGTTTGTAGATTTTCGGATCTTTAGCCTTCGTCTACTTCAGTCATTGTTGTTAAAGGTACCAGGAGATATACCCAGTTTCATCGTACTGGCTTTTTAGGTCACCAGTTTTCTTTTGTTGCTATAAGCTTCATTTTATGGATCAGAGCTTATTCTGGACTGGCTTGGAGTGGTTTTGGAGCCCGTTGTTGTTATGAGCACTATTTTTAATGACTTTTTGTACTTCCATGAAGACCATTGAAGGTTATCTTTTTCAGAATGTCGTGCCTTCTGGCTCTATATCATTTGTAAACGTCTTTACACGGATACGTTTCTTCGGAAATAACTGTGGCATAGTCCTTCAGTTACAAACCCATCCACTGAGGCATCACACTGTTTGTTTGTCGGAAAGTATCTGTTAAAGAAATGTATAGGTATTACACATGTCATCTATGTATTTTTTTCTAATCTTCCATTTCTTTCTAGACTTGTAGCTAAAAGACATACTAAACAGAATTTTTTGAGTGCACCAGAAACTACTAGGCAATTCCCCACAAATGTTCCACTTAGCCAAGTTAATCGAATCTATTGTTTTGCTGTAGCAGACTCATTTATGCGTTAACATTTCCTTAGACTAAGAATCCATATTTGTAAAAACTTTTGCAGGCCTCTCTGGAAACCATGAAGCTAAAAACCCATGCAACGAGTCGTGAGTGGTCTTTAAAAGCAATTTAAGGTAAAATTACTGAGGGTCTCTTCCTATATTCTGATGCAATATATCTTTGAACCAATTCTTGTGGAGGGTGACCGTGTCTTGTTGAAAATGCTTGAAATAAAGGTTTTTATAAAGAGTCATTGGATTATTTGGAATTATGTTAGATATAGCTGGGATAAATGTTTTATATAAAGATCCCTATAGTTCTTTTTTTATTCAAAAGCTAAGAGGTTTTGTGAAAACTGATATGCATTTCGTAATCCATAGTGGGCGTTAAGTTTTCGAGAATCTCTTTAGACTACTATCATTAATTGTATCATTTTTATTGTCATATCCCAATAAGAATTTTGGCTAAAAAACAACAACATCACCAAATGCATGGCAGTAGCATATTTCAACAACAATTGTTTGTTTGTAGTTAAGCACAAAGCTACACAATGGGCTATCTGTGCTCTGACCCCCACGGGTATCGAAACACTGTTTCTAGTGTTGTAAGTTCGTAGACATACTACTGTGCCACTGGGGGGGGGGGCGAAAGCCAGCCAATCCACAATAAAATTCAATTGAAACTTGTACTGTTCAGACATTAAAATGACAGTAAATTTTTAACTAGAGCTTTTTTCAATGATACTGAACATTTTAAAACAATTTATTAAACAAAACGACTGGTCTCTTTACAAGAGGAGTGAGAAGGTAACATCTCAGTTAGAAAGTATAATAACAACCGAGTCATTGCTGTAATTATAATGTATAATTTCATCACACATAACCATCCTACATGTTTTGAGTTAATTGGGCTATTATATATACTTTTGCTTACATCGTTTGCACTAATGAATTTCCTAATCTAATTTGATTAACATGGCCATCATATACTATTCAAACATAGTTTTGTTACACATGCGTACACTATAAGATGTAAGCCCATTAATAAAACATAACGACTCCCGATGAATCCACTAAGAAAATTAAGCGTGTTTGTACTGGGCTACAATGTGACGATTTATAATCCCACAATCAATACATCAAATAACATCTTACTCTTAATGATTGAATGAATATTCGGATGTAGAAAGACCGAGCAACTTAATCTTCAGTGTTAATCCCAAAACGTCTAATTTATAATTACAAATGTGCGGGTTCATCTAAACAGTGATATGTGCAACACATAGAACCTATTAGTCTCTAAGATTCTGACAGAGTATTTCCAAATTCCATTCAGTAGCAAATGTTACACGTACCTAGAGTGAACAGCTCCAAGGAACAATGACATGTGTAGCACGTGGAATGGGTTAATCTGTAATATTCTGATAGAAGATCTCTAAATACCAGTTTAGTGGCATCTGTTACACCTACTTATAGCGTGAAAACCTTCCGACTACAGTACACAAATTGAAACTATCCATGTTTATCACGTTCAAGTTCAATCAGAGTTATGCTGAATCTGTGGTTCAGCTTGTGATTTATGTTATGACCAGTTGTTTCACCTACATGTTATCTTCGATGACATCCTTTTATTAATCCAGTAAGGTTTAAAAGTTGTGACTCACCTTGTGTTTTACTTTACCTCTATTTTATTGTTACACAAAGACTATTTCTTTCAGATTTACTGTAAGCACGCAAGGTTAGAAAATATTTACTGATCAAAAAAGATTTCAAGTAATAAAAGGTGTTTATTTCTTTAACTTAGGCATCATTTCTGAAAGAGTACTCAACGGACTTAACCCATATAAGCCAATTTCAGAAAAGTTGGTGTTATTTCTAGCTACAAGCAAAATATCCAAGTCTGAAATATTTGAATGACGTGACAATATTTTGCCAGGAAATTAAGTTTTATAAGGTAATGTATATTTAAAAAACCTCATCTCACAATCTAATAGTGCAGAAGGAAACATATGATGAGTTAATAAAATATAAAATGTTAGTTAATAAAGTGTGCCATTTAATAATAGGTGTTGATTATAGATTTAGCAAAGTTTGAAGTATGAAATTGTTGTCCCAAAACCTGTTTTATTTTATTGAAAAGTCCAGCTTCTTTTACAATCGGATTCATGAACTGAATTTCAACACATTTATGGTTGGTTAAATAATGCATGTATTTCTGACAAGTATTTTTATTTTACTTTTTGTTTCGTATCGTCTCCATAAACTAAAAATACCGTTTTAGGAAAGTGACTTTGTTTAATATGGTGATTTTGACCAAAAAGTACCAGAGAGTGTTTTACATAGTGATTCTGACCAATCTGTTTCGGCGAGTTTCTTTTTCATAGTGATTTTGACCAAATAATCAACGATTTTAATTTAAATAATGATTCTGACCAAACCGTATCAATGAATTTGTTGTCGTTTTTTACCAAAAATTGTCAGTAATTTGTTTAACATAGTGATTTGACCAAAAATATCAATTTATCATTTTTATGTCATTTCCAAAAATCAGAACAATCATTTATCTAGTCAATGAGTTTGTTTTACTTGATGGTTTGACCAAACAATATAAAAAATACACAATGTGTTACGTTAGGATCATAAGTTTATTACAATCGTGCTAACTATTGTTGGAGCATATCAGACTTAAGCCTCTTTTAAAATATTAGTAAATCAAAAACAGGTCGTTTACTATATTACAACGATTTTGGAGCCTCACTATGTTGTTACAGTCATATCGACGCTTTCAGTGGTGTTCTATCTGACGAACGTGCATCTCGACAATAGTCCTATAGCGTACTTGACGTTGCAAAAGGCTCCATCGTAAGACTCTAATGATAGAAGCACACCATTCTCCTTGCATATTTTTCCATAATCCATCTAGTGTAAGAGAACGTTGTTTAGTAGCGCCCGTTTCAACAGTCCAATCGCACAAAAATCCGTAGGGGATGACATGATCAATATGTTTTCGTTTGAAATAGCATGAATACCCGTTTCGTTCTCCAGCTGTTTAAGGTACTAACGGATATTTCGTGCAAGTAACTTGTACACACGGGACTTAATTGTGTCGTTTTTCAGATGGAGATCGTTCTTGATTATGTTATAAACTGTTGCCTAGGGAACTTGGACGGCTTTTACAATTAACCTTGTTTTCCAGGATTCACACCTGTAACAAAACGCCACACTTTGCTTACCACGGCTGGAGAACGAATTTTTGCAGGTCTCTTTCTGGATGATACTGGTGCCCCATGTTGATCCATATTCTATTGTTTTCCAATGTCATTACGCACAAAATATATTATTTTCTTAAAAAGTCTAAATACCCGATCTAAACACATCTTTATGACATGAGTGTATGAATATATTGCGTCAGAAATTGTTGTTACATACCTTTCCCAAAAGGAATCAATCTTCGGTGGAATTACATCGCAACTTTACATCAACTGTAGTTGTCATTTGACTTGCTAATTTGTATATTCAAAATCGTTTTCTTATAACGTACTCAGGATCTTGTAATTATGTTACCTGAAGTTTTAACTGGAAATTAGATACATCTAAATCACATCTTAAGAACGTTTGACCATTTTTGCAGTATTCTCTGAAATAGCTGAATGCAAGAAGAAGTGTTATTATATAGATATGACACTTACTTGATCTTCTTCAAAAGATCTTTTAAAGAAGTGGCTTACTATTTCATTCTCTGAAGAGGAACTCTCGCTAGGAGAAGACAGAGTCACTTGATGCTTGCAGTCATGCTTGATTAATAGCTCTGTTGGCACATAAAAGCACAATACTCATGAGGAAAACTTCAAATATATAAGTATTTGGTGAGATAGAACACATATTTGACTTGTGTTGGCATTATAACTTTACCCCATAACTCTAAACTATAGATGATTGAATGGAAACATAATATTATTATGTTTGTTTGTTTGTTTTGAAATTCGCGCAAAGCTACACGAGGGCTATCTGCGCTAGCCGTCCCTAATTTAGCAGTGTAAGATTAGAGGGAAGGCAGCTAGTCATCACCATCCACCGCCAACTCTTGGGTTACTCTTTTACCAACGAATAGTGGGATTGACCGTCACATTATAACGTCCTCACAGCTGAAAGGGCGAGCAGGTTTAGTGTGACGGGGATCCGAACCTGCAACCCGCACATTGCGAGTCGAGCTCCCTAACCACCTGGCCATGATATTATTATGAACTATATAGACAACAAAATTGCTCATACAATTGATATTTATGTTTCTCAGTACCTTAAAGTTGTCTAAAATATTGCAGTCTATTCATACCTGGAAACTGGTCTTGTGGTATGGGGGAAGAAATATTGTGAAGTTGATCATTTGTAACTAGAATTATTGTTGAAATACGTATGTAAAATAATATTAGGGTGAAAAATTTGTTGAACTGTGTATATAAAAGAAGATTGAATCAATCAATTAAACCTTATATGAAACATGGATCATGGGCTAAGCAGTCATGCCAGAGACTACAAGGTTCAAGCATAGCAATCCGTCCCTTAAATGTTACTATCAGTACCTTAAATGTTACCATTCAGTACCTTAAATGTT
This sequence comes from Limulus polyphemus, assembly GCF_000517525.1. NCBI lineage: Eukaryota > Metazoa > Arthropoda > Merostomata > Xiphosura > Limulidae > Limulus > Limulus polyphemus. The sequence goes on along the minus strand of NW_013665775.1, from coordinate 545,069 downwards.
TCCATCAGCCTCTTAAGTGTTACCATCAGTGCCTTAAATGTTACGATTTATTACCTTAAACGTTTAAATCAGTTCCTTAATTGTTACCATCAGTCCCTTAAATGTTACCATTCAGTACCTTAAATGTTACCATTCAGTATCTTAAATGTTCACCATTCAGTATCTTAAATGTTACCATCAGTATCTTAAATGTTACCAATCAGTACTTTAAATGTTACCATCAGTACCTTAAATGTTTCCACCAGTCCCTTAAGTGTTATCATCAGCACCTTAAATGTTTTTTATTTTATTTTATAATTGTTTGCAAAACTACACAAGAGCTCTATTTCGAAGTGTTATTCTGAGGAAATGCAGCTAGTCAATAGCACTCACCATCTACTCTTGGGCTATTCTTCTCTGATGGAATAGCAGGATTTTCCATTTCTAAAGTAATTAATTGTTGTTTCTCAAATCAATAGAAAAGTTGAGCTTACATCATAAGAACAATAATATATCTGAGAATTCTGATATTATTTTTTTATTAAACATGCAAGAAACAACAAAATGTGAAGCATTAGGATGGTATATGTACTTTCTCACATAGACTTTTATTTCACTAAATGTTCCATTGTTAATAACTAAATTCTTCAAATGAATTAACATCAATCATAAAAACCAAAATAAAGAATTGACAACGTTTTTCACTGGATTGTTGAACATTTGTAGCTTTTTTTTATAAGGTTACACTCAATAGAAAAATGGAAGTCATTCACAATATCACGAGAAACCCATGAACACATCAAAACATAAAGAATACACCAATTCCACCACATTCGTTTCACTGAGTGTATTTACTTTCATTACTAATTTCCGTATTTGAAAAAAATAACTATTGTATGGCTGATGCTGCGTATTTCTAATCTTATTATATGAACCATAGACTATAAACGATCATTTCAGAGACTCTAAGGTTCAGCCATATCTATTCTAATTTGTAAACTGCTTTCAAGGGGAAGAACAATCACCCAGCAGCACCACCCGCCTAAATGCATACTTTAACCGCAGACTCGAGCCTTGGACTTTCAAATCCACAGCATAGCACGCTAGTCACTAGGGCACGCCCGATTTCTGTACGGATGACCAAGGTAACACATTGGCAAATACATGTAGATATAAGCCTAGTTAAGTGTACGAGCTCTATCTAAATAAGATATTCTGTTATTTTCACTACCATATTAAACACCCTGAAATCATTAACTTTAAGTGAGATATGTATAACGTACAATGGGGACCTACTTCATTCCCTTGTCCTACAATTTAAAAAATAACATATATGAGAAAATAAATTACAGACTGACCTCTCCCCCCCCAGAAAAAACAAACTTTATTTAGGAATTCTGTCTCCTAGTTTTACTTACAGGCAACTGGTCAATAGTCTTATCTCACCTACTTGGCTTCGTGCTAAATAAATTTTAATCGCGATTCGGCTATAATGTGACCAATGTATTAAGGACTCAACTTTCTAACAATGTAACTTTTGAAAACTGTTTATTTGTTGTAGTTAAACGTTAAGAATTAGATAATAATTGTATAACTATAAATTTAACAATCGAGTCTATTTAAGCATAATAAATCACCCCCCCCCAAACAAAAAAACTGAAAAAGAAAGAAAGGGAGATTTTAAAGAGACAGGCACAAGTTGGTGATCAATCTCGGAAGTTTTGAAAGATTTGCCAGATCACAGAGAAAAGTTGGTTGCTTCTGAAAGGTCTATATATCAGAAACAATCCCAATCATTTATCTAGCTCTAGGCATTATGCCCTTCTTCGAAGATAACGGATGACCTTATCATAAACCTGTCATTCAATCAATCTCTAAGATTTGTATTGTCTCTAATAACTAAATATATTTTGTTTCGCTTAAAATTTAAGCTAAATTCAACCTGAATGAATGTGTTGTTCTCCATCTCGCTTTCCCTGTAATTCTATAATACAAAGCTCTTATCCTAGAAATGCACTAATATATTTTAGTAAGGGAACATTAGGCAATAAATATAAATAAAATGGGTTCAACCACTGCATATAACTTACTTAGGATAATATACTTATTACACTATTTGTTGGGCCCGGCAGGGCCAGGTGGTTAGGACGCTCGACTCGCGATCCTCGTCCTACCGAACATGCTCGCCCTTTCAGCCGTGGGAACGTAATAATGTAACGGTCAGTCCCACTATTCGTTGGTGGGTGGTGATGACTAGCTGTCTTTCACTGCTGAATTAGGGACGGCTAGCTCAGATAGCCCTTGTGTAGCTTTACGCGAAATTCAAACCAAACCACTCCTTGTAAAAGCTTTAAGATGGAATAGTTTCAGTGGTGTGGTGTCTGTAGGCCACGGGAGGGCAAGTCCCCCCCCCCCCAAGTGCTTTTCATACACTGTTTTAACATATCCATGATGAACTATGTTCAAAATAAGTTAATCAAAGTAAAGATGAAAAGTAAAAGACACCCAATTTTTTATTCTTACTAATCAAAATGCTTTGTTTTCTGACTGTGCTCTCCTCTAAAAAAAAACGAAAGTTGCATGACGTCACTGGATTGTTTGTAACTCTTGATAAATTCTTCCATCATCAAAGATATTTTTAAGCATTACTTACATTTAGATTGACGGAACGTTTGAACCATTTGTATACAACAAATAGTTTATTGATTATTTAAGAAAGTGGAATTTTAAAACAAAAAGGAAGCTTTCACACGTTGGATAAATGGCTAGGTCAAACGACCTCTATGGTTCAGGTATAATAGCCCCTAGGTGTTTCGAGGTATACTATTTTTTAGGAGTATCGGTTTGTTTGAGAATGATGTAGCTTTTAATTCTCAGACTTTGGCAAAAATAATCCATTGCAAATATTTTTCTTAATAATGTTCTAATTTTCATTCAATTAATATAAAAAAATGAGGAATCCCAGTAATTGTTAATTTGAAATTCGAAAATACCAAATAACCTACTTTCCGAAATAATTAGATGACGACTGATAAGAGTTATCTACAATTATAAAACTACTTTTAGAAATAATTAGATGACGACTGATAAGAGTTATCTACAATTATAAAACTACTTTCCGAAATAATTAGGTGACGACTGATAAGAGTTATTTACAATTATAAAACTACTTTAAGAAATAATTAGGTGGCGACTGATAAGAGTTATTTACAATTATAAAACTACTTTAAGAAACAATTAGGTGACGACTGATAAGAGTTATTTACAATTATAAAACTACTTTCCGAAATAATTAGGTGACGACTGATAAGAGTTGTCTATAATTATAAAACTTTTTTCAATCAAGCACATTTTTTTATTGAAAAAAATAAACAGTTTTCCAAAGCATTTCAGATAAAGCACAGGTATGATGATAATGTCTCCCAGTGGGATAGCGGTACGTTTACGGTCTTATAACGCTAAAATCCGGGGCTCGATTCCCCGCGGTGGACACAGCAGATAGCCCAATGTGGATTTGTCATAAAACAAACAAACCTAATGATAAACATAAACTTTATTTAGGCTAATAATTATTGGAAAGTACTCCATGACAAAACAACAACAACTTTAATATAGAAAATGATGCTAAATTTAATTCTACAGCATCATTCAAAATTCCAACAGGAATGCTCTTACCAAACTTCTTACGAATGATTATCTACATCATCATTCAAAACACGAACACACTTGCTCAACCTAATGGTCCCTCGCTGGCTCAGCGGTAAGCCCGAATTCGGGTTACGATTCCCGCGATGGGCAGAAAACAGATAGCCCATTGTTTAGCCCATTTAATATAGTTGCGAAGTACCTAGTGCACGACAGAAATGTGGACAGCTGCTTTTATTGAGGATGTTAAATATATAAATTGGTAAATTTATTTTGAATGGTATGAAGTAATCGGAATGCACGATACACTGTACAGTCCATTTTGTTTCACTTGACCAAAATATCTCATTTTTAGGGGGACCATAAAACTGATGTTAGTTGTATCCGTGTTTTCTTACAGAATTATATGTTTGTCCTTGAAATTATAGAAAAACAACTTGTACGCTTACTCACACACATACAAGATTATATACGTACATTCGGATTAGTCGATTCGTTTCTCAGGTCTATGTTAACCTTCAGGTTAACTTACGGATGCAAATCATAGTACTACTAATGAAACTCTTAGAATCCTATATTTAGGTTAGTTAGGTACTTTGTTCTCGTATGCCTTCTAAGAAACACTGAAACTTGTTTATACGACCAATGAAGCCGGAGTTACCTGAATAAAAGTTCCAAAAGAAATTTCTACCACGTGTAAACAGCAGCTAGCCTTGATTAAACGTTAGGGGAATTAAAAAAAATCACAAGAAATTCTGACGACGGAAAACTTGTTTGCTCTCTGAAAGCAACTTTTGTTATGTTTCAAAACAATAAACAAACCGAAACTACAAAACAGAGATAAGACCCTGAAAGCGTGTACATATGCAGTCTCCAGCTATCAAGTAACGTGTTTTCATGTAACAAAAGACTGGTACATAGTCTATGTCGTACAGCTAAGTATAAAAGGATTTAAGCCTTTTTATGAGGGTAAAATCGCAAAACTACATACGCTATGCTTACTATATAATTACACTGAAGACTTAGGAAATAGGCTTAATTCTTCAGAGACAATATTAAATCTATATTTTGTATTAACAGAAACTGTTGAAAAGAATATCCTTGCTAAAAAAAATTTTTTTAAAGTTGCTGTTTCTGTACGTCTAAATTTTCACGGTGAGTAAAAGTATCTTGAACATTCTTCATAACACATCAGTCAACAACTTTATTATCATTACAATTACATCTATAATCTTAAACTTCTGACTGAAAAAATAGTACTAGTCGCTAAACATCACCATTATGTAAACGATCCACGGAGTCCCTTTCAATAAACTGTTCTGATTAGTGTAATGACAAATAACAAGGAGTTTACATTTCCAATGTTTTAAATTCCATCTGATATAATAACATTTTTTTTCCATTCTGTGTTATTTTGGTTTGTTTGTTTGAAGTTAAGCACAAAGCAACACTATGGGATATCTTTGCTCTGCCCACAACAGGTATCGAAACCCGGACTCTAGCGCTCTAAGTCTGCAGACATACCGTTGTGCCACTGAGAGGGGGGCATGTGTTATTTTGGATATAAATGTATTATTTTTCCTACTGTTCATTTCGTATTAGAATTAATTTTTGTGCCTGTGTGCTTTGATTTGTTCGTATATTTATATGTATATTCAAGTTTCGTTCATTATTTCTAAACATAATCTTTTTGAAATATCAGCCAGATTTTATCTCATATCTGTGTTAAGGTATCTTGATCAAACACCTAGTTTTCAGACTTCACGGATGATAAAATAAGTGTATTCCGAGACGTAAATAATACTGTGTTTCGTCTCTACTCACCACACCGTTGTCTTCTGGTAAGCTTAGAACGCTAAACTCGAGTTAGATCCTTGCGATGTCACTAGCTGCTTGAGTACAATGTGTTACCTTTAGTTGTTTGTGCCCAACATGGGGGATCGAACGTCAGATTTTCGTGCTGTAAGTCCGTAAACCTACCGCTATCTTATCGAGGGGACTTTACGTCTATTATTACCACATTTCAATCAGAGTAGATTAGTTCTTGTTAACATTCTTGACCTATACTACTTTTTTGATAAAACTAATTAATATTAACCTATTTTGGCTAAAAACGTATTAATCATCCTTGACAGACCCATAAATTTAGTCCAGGCCCTTCAGTTAAGAGTTAAGTAGAATGGCTCAAATGCACTGGCACTCACTTGTTTTTTTAATAATACTTTCACACAAATTATGTAGTTTTTTCATGTTTGTAGGTCATTCGTCTCGAGACATAGTTCTGCGTTGCTGAACATAAAATAGTCTTTTCTGAGCCTGCTTTTTGGAAGCGTTTTGGTAGGAGAGAAAAAAGACTGAAATATACAAAGTTATTAAAACAATATTTCTGGAATTGAATGGCATTGTAAAGAACTATAATTTTGAAAGGACTGGACATGCATTACGAAATTGCTAATTTGAGTATTAGAGCAATATGTTTATAACTGTAAGAACTATGCACAACTAGAAATTCCCAAAATATGATAATAAGCTTACTCATCCGCTTTTGTCCACCCTCCCCATCTTGAAGAACGTCCTATCTGTAATAATAAATAGAATATAAGTTGAAATATTTAGTAATATATTAGTCTGAATCGGGCAACAATAACTCATATTATGACCGGTTGAGGATTATAGTTTTGATCAGCTCTTGCCTCTTTAACCCAGTCATTGGTTAATAGTCAGTTAACTGTCTCTTATCGAAAGCCTTTATTTATTTGGTTTCAATATCTTCATCACAGAATCGTGCTTAGGCTTAGAGGCTGCCAAATTTTCTTTCTTTTTTTTATTTTGTAATGTTCGTGTCATTATAGATTGGCTGCTAAAACCCGCACTCACTGACCTGGCTAAGATAAATAAAATTTAAAACTAAACTATGAAACCAAACAACATATTTCTTTACTATACACACAAAGAAACATCAAGCGTTGAACTTCAAATCATATTACGCGATTTGTTTTAACCATGAAATGGGAAAAGGTCAAAAGAGAAAAAAAAAGAAACAAAAAGAAACAAAAACTTTGGATTACATTTATTATTTTGATTCTTACATTTTAAGCTAATGACATTGACGGTGCTAACAATAGATTATACAAACAACAAAAATAATAGAACAATTATATTATTTGATTAGTATGAGAGCATCACACACACATGCCCCCCCCCCCAGTGGTACAGCGGTATGTCTGCGGACATACAACGCTAGAATCCGGGTTTCGATACCCGTGGTGGGCAGAGCACAGATAGCCCATTGTGTAGCTTTGTGCTTAATTTCAAACAAACAAACAAAGCATCACACACTTCAGTCACGAGGTATTAATTGAACATAACTTGAATAGAATGTCTAAATGATATGAAGAAACATCAAGATTATCCTTTTTTTGTATAAATAATGGTAAAACTGCAGGATATGAAACTGCAGTGTTTTATCGCATGTTTTCCAACACTATTCCTAATCAAAAGATCGACACAATGGAAACAAAGATAATAGTCAGTATTCTCTAACAACACAGCAAAGTGGCTTTGAATCGAACCTTTAGCGTCATAGTCGAGCCAATAAGGACAAATGATTCTTCCATTTCACCCTTTCTCTTAAAAATGAATATGTCCGAGCAATGCTGCATATATTTCAAACCATATATACATATAGGTTCAATGTGTTGAGTAAAATACAACGCAAAATACCCTAACTTATAATTTGTACTCCACCATTATAAGAAGCACAGTTTTATTCTTTCGATTTGCCTTTGCCTATGGTTACTGGTAAGGAGTGGATTTCCCTGAAACCGGTATAAGTCAGAGGAAAGTGATGAATCGAATGATCAAATGGGCTTCGTATTTATTTCTAGTGCTTTATATAACTAGCTTAGTTTTTGCTATTGATTTTGTTGTACTCGTTTACTGGAATTTGTAGCCACCTCAGGGAACTCCAACGTAAGCCTCGATATTTAACGATATTGATAAACAGATATTTCTAATACGATTGTTTGTTTCTTTGTAATTAAGCACAAAGCTATACAATGGGCTATGTGGGCTCTGCCCACCACGAGTATCGAAACTCGGTTTCTAATATGATATATTTACAGAAAATAAATATCAAAGATTGTTTGTAAATAAAAACCTTGACAATTTCCTTAATTCGAATGAACTTGGCCCGGCATGGCCAGGTGGTTAAGGCGCTCGACGCGCAATATGAGGGTCGCGGGTTCGAATCCCCGTCACACCAAACATGCTCGCCCTTTCAGCCGTGGGGGCGTTATAATGTGACGGTCAATCCCAC
>NW_013665775.1:535544-536696 GCF_000517525.1 Limulus polyphemus | reverse complement strand
CAAATAATCGAATGAACTTACGGTATAACATTTTTTTTTCCGGAATCGTAGGATATTTAATCTGAAAGGATGATGCATTTGTGTATCTATGTTGCAAGAGCTATGTAACGAACTACTACAACAGAAATTCTTTAAGAGGTAATTCTTCTTTAAACTTTACTTCTTCTGTTAGAAGAAGTTTAAAACTAGCTACTTTAAAAGCTCTGGTTTGTATTAGTCTGATTACATCTGAAACATTCTACAGTAAAGGTATTAACATACGGGTCAAAACAAGTATACATGTTTTTAACTAGATACTCTTCTGCACGGTCCTCGAAAATGTTTTGTTTGAAGAGTAAATAAGAACAAAATTAAGAGTAACAAATATTTTTATTTCTTGCTCTTCAAATTCATACGTTATGTTGTGTTGTAGCCTACATAATGCGCCATTATTCCCGTGATTCATGGCATACGCATGTTTTACTGACGTTACGACAGTACAAATTACAACGTTAAGCGTCCCTTATGTGACGTCATTTTACTGTCTACTGACTGACTGACAAACAGACAACACATTATTGTATAGTTGTACGACTGGTTAAAACAGGTGACACTTTTCGGGGAAATAAAGCCTACTTCAAAGCCTTTATCGTTTTTTTAAAATTCATGAATAAAATTGGTAATTATTAGATTTAAAACAATCTGGAGTAAAAGTATTGATACATGTGTCAGAATTAGTATTAATGGTTTTACCCTATTTCAAAATTTTCATCGTTTTTTAAATTCATGTCAAAAATTAGTAATTTATTTTCCCGTTTTATAGTTGACATTTAAAAGGTGAGTCTATTTAAGTAATAATGAAATTCCCAAACAAGTGAAACTTTACAAAAAATTGCAAAGGTCTTATAGTTACACATACATAATGTTGCAGTGATTTGAAGGAAAGAGGGCATTCATCAAACCATATTTCTTTATGGCAATACTTTAAAATGTTTGATAATATTAGGGCTAGTAGTGACTCTAGACTGTTACCCTAAAAATATCACTGGACACGGAAAGGGCTACTTTCATGACAAAACTTGTGAAAAAATGTGCCTCGGAATATCATTAGTAGAATTATGGACTGATATATGAAGCAGAATATATATATATATATATATATATATATATATA
>NW_013665775.1:512332-535534 GCF_000517525.1 Limulus polyphemus | reverse complement strand
ACATGTTACTTGTTACTTAGGGAAAAAAATATAATATACTTTCAAAAGCAAATAAAAGATGGCGTTGTTTGAGCACAAAACTCAAGAGCGTTTCTTACCTCCGTAAAAAGAGAAGACTTGTAAAAAAAAACTGGGCAAGCTGCTTGTGGCGCGTGTCATTAGTATAACAAGCGAAAGACTCGTGTTGAGCGCGTGCCGTAATTGACTGTTTGACGACTATTACCTATTTGAGCATCACAGAACTCTGGTTCATAATTAACATGTATAGTTACTGAACAGGTATAAAAGAACGGAAAATCAAAGAAAGATATCAAGCTTTGATAATTTCTCAAGAAATATAGTGAAAGAGCAAGTTTGTAAAACAGTAAACAGTTTATTATTTTTAACTGTTACTTTTCGTCAAACAATTGTTGCCCTTCTTCTTTCATATTTTGTATTTGTTCGTAGACGGTAGATTAACCAAGGACTGAGAAGATTCTTCAGAGACCTTGGGTCTTTTTACATTTTACGTATTTCTTTAGACGCGGATGGATCCTCGAGCGTTATCGGGTTGTTTTCTTCCAGGGCCACGTGCCCCGCACACGAAATTTTTACAATAAGCAGCAACAGTGTACAATGGCAGCTGTTTGGAGGCGGAGCCTAGTATTCACGAGGTTAGGGTTTTTACTAGAAGAGTCCTCCTGACGATACATTTTATCTCAGTCTTACAGTAGAGATTTTCACTGCTTCTCCAATCATTCAATGAGGTAATCTTGTTCCAATTCACTTAAAGTTAAACAGCACAAGGCTGTCATGTGATTTTTTTAATACGACGATAACACTGAAGAACGAATTTTTACTTCTATTGATATACTAAAGTTAACAAGCAAGTTATATGCGGGGCTATCCTGCCGTTAATTTTGAAAATAATTAGGCTTACGTGGTTTTCTGCTGATTCGATAATGCGACATGAAAATTCTTCCGATTTTCCACACTGCAAAAAGCGAAATCCGTGCGGAGCGCTAGGGTATGTCCTGCAACCTAGTAGGTCAGCAGCGGTAGCAAGAAGAAATGAGCGCGAGAGAAACCGCGTGCGCCTCGTGAACATGGGCTTCGCTAAACTTCGAAAGCACGTGCCAAATAACGCTAAGAACAGAAAGATGAGTAAAGTAGAAACTCTGCGATCTGCAGTAGAATACATAAAACAATTACAGGGGCTTCTTACTCAGCAGGAGTGCAACGGTTCCGACGAAACGATTTTAACTACAACAGAAACATTATCTTCTGGACTTGATTCTTTGCTTTCACCAGTGACTTGCAGTCAGTTAACAACATATTCGGAGGATCTAATTTCACCGTTGTCAGATCCTCTTCCGGAAGAACCACTGGTTCTCGGTTCTCAATTGGACTTGTCTGTGAGCTTTCAGCAGGGCATGTTATCCCGTCTGAGCTCTCTGCAGGGTATGTTATCCCCGGACGATAACACAGACTATGAGACACATTCCTCCCCAGGTAGTGCAACTTACGATCTGGGTGCTACTAGAGAGGACGTGCGCGGGACATTAGAATCCATAAACCTAGCCAGGTTTATTACGAATTCAACCCAGCTTAGCTCTGAGGATGACGATTTCACTAGCTGGTTTATTTGATTTTCGAATAATTCAAGTAAGTATATTTTATTTGTAACTAAGTTTTAAACTAAATATCAGTCATCAATCATCGATATTGTTAGATAAGCCACGTTTTTCATGTTTTTGTATTGATTTTCCTATTTTTAAGCCGTATTTTACACATCTGTTTTTTAAGAGAGAACTGTTTCAGTTATGCGGATTATAAAAATTAAACTAATGATATAATATGATAATCGTTGTCATATTTAAGGGTTTCACGCGATGATAATCTTAAATACCAACATCAAATAATAAAAATTCTGATGCATTTTCATGTTTGTGAGCTAATAATATGCTTCTTAACTTCCCAACTATAATTTATTACCCGCCCATCAGATGCCATTCTGTTGTTCTGTTCAGTGATTTTATTTCATAAATCCCAAGTTAAGATTCTTATTGCTCCTCGCATCTCATCTTATTTGTATTAAACATTTTGTTTTGTTATGTATTTGTATAATGACATCCACTTTATTTTCGTCCAGATTATCTGAGTAGACTTACATTTGAATGATAAACAGTGTAGACAGTCCGATGACGAAAGGAAGAACATTTTGTTGAAATTTGTTTGTTAGGCTGAAACACTGTTTCATTTGTTTTGTTTACTAGTTTTCAGGTTCTTTCTAAATGTTACTGGACGATGTGAGCAGCTAATGAGAGAAGAGGTCGATATTCTGGAGACGACGTGATGTTGAAAACAACAGGAACAACATATAAACAATATGTGGTCGGAAGGTTTTTCTTCCTTAACATGAAGTTACAAACCAGGATGGTTACTACCAGATTTCCATATCGTGTTTTATTGATGCTGATTTATGAATCATAACTGTCTACGCTGATATTGTGTAATAATAGCACTTTGGAGTTTTGAAGAAGTTGTTAACAATGTAATTGCCTTTCGTTCTTGTATAAAAACCTAACGTAGGTTTCATCAGTACTTTGAAAATAATTATTAGGCTTGGAACTTTAACTGTATAACCTATAACTGAGTTCTAAGCTCTAAAGAAAATATGAACATTTTAAAAGTTATTGTACAGTTAATATCTAAGTTGAAGGAAGAGTTGGAGAGATACGTGGGATTTTAATGAACTGTTTCTTCACCACTTGTTTCGTGTACTCTATATAGAGTGATAAAATGAAGTCAATCTAGGTGACGTTTCGTTTACCCATTAAATATAAAGTCTCAAAAATAATCTATTTCTGCTCGATTTTTAAATCAATAACGCAATCGGTGATGTTCGTCCGCGGAAACAATAAGTTCATGTTATGCTGTTAAGCATGATTATTGTTCTTGATAAGTTATTTGATTGAACACGAAAGTTAAGATCACTTCATTGTTAGCTCTAAAATCAGTTGCCTTTGTAATTAAACATTTAAGGATTGTTCTAAGTGTTGATACGACATTATTTGATCATTTTATACAATTTTAAGAGGTTTGGGCCACGATGTTAAAACAAATTTTGATTGTCCATTTGAAATTGTGGTTATGTAAAAAATTGTGTGTATTTTTTATAAATTAGTTATAATATTTTCCAACATTTTTCGGGCGTGGTATATTTGTAAGTTTGGTTCTAAAAAATAGAATGTGTTTATATATATGTATATACGTTAATAATAAATTTATATTTAAAAAACTCTTGCTGTTTAATATGTTTTTCCAATTTACAATATAACAACGTTTATCTAATAAAAATAACGGGCAGATTTGTGCCTAATAGTGATGTAAAAATTAATGACATCATGTTTTACAACAGAGCCGACGAAATGTTCCTTTCTTCCAGAATCTTGCATGATTTGAAATGAACAGTATTCTGACCCATAACGCAGTTATATTGAGACATGAATAGTATTCTGACCCATAACACAGTCATGTTGAAACTTGAATAGCATTCTGACCCATAATATAGTTATGTTGAAACATGAACAGTGTTCTGACCCATAACGCACTTTTGTCGAAACATGAACAGTATTCTGACCCATAACCCAGTTATGTTGAAACTGCTTAATTAATCACAAAACGTCCTCATGAAGAAGGCAACTGCACTGAAACACGTTAATTAATCAAATCAAAACGCTTTGACCAAACATTACAGTGAGACAAATACAATAAATTATTAAAAACTTCCTGTTTAATAACGCAATCGTGTTAAAACAAATTGACTGGCAAGTTTCAAAGTGTTCCTACTATTAATAGAACTATACTTAAAACTCAGAGTATACGAATGATTTATTATACGATTTGCAACATGACATTTCACAAAACTTTTAAAAGTGGTTATGATATACACAATTACACTCGTCCTACGGACGTGAATACACAATCTAGCTACATAAAATGGTGAACTGAAGCCGGTACTGAAAAGAAACCGAACATCGTTTCTCTAATTTAACTTTTTGATGATAAATACAGGGAACGTCATATTTCAATTGAAATACTTCATTCAATTGGTGGATATTATGGTTACGTCACAGTAATTGTACATATTCTCGATAGATAGACAGAGAGAGAGATATATAAATGGAACGATAAGACATTTGTCGATTAGACTCAGGTATCCGTATTTCCGTATTTCCACTTAGCATTGTGTACTTGAGTGTTCTAAAAATAACGTTTGTAAGGAAAACTGGAAGAGGAAATGGACATGTGTAGCACAAAGATGTGATACGATTGTGTCTCATAAAAAAAGTTAGTGATTAGACACAAATTAAGTGTCTATTTTCTGAATGATGGGTTTTACAGAGAATTAATTAATCTAACTTGCCATTCGGAGAGCACACATTATGGCCAAAGAATACTTTTTAAAATTATATTATCGAACAATATCATTTTTAGAAAGCTTAGACAGAAAATCCATAAATATTAATCTAGTTAAAATGAAATGAAAAGTTGGAGAAGGGAATCCTTATTTTTATGAATTCAAAATCCATTTACATCAGCTTGACTCTCATAGCAGAAAAAATAGCTAACAAGTTTTTCTTGTTTGTTTTTAGTGTAAAACTATACAATGGGCTATAGTACAATTGTAACATTGTAAATATGTGCGATGTTTTTCCACAACTTCTAAAAACATTCTTAAAGATAGTATTTTTTTCTTTGAAGAAACAAAAAAGACCCGGTGGGTCAGTGGTAAGTTTATGAACTTACAACGCTATAATCTGGGGTTCGATTTCCTGCGGTGGACAGAGTGTGGCCAACCCAATGTATAGCTTTATGCTAAAACAAGCAAAAAATAATAATAAAAGAAGATTTTTTTTCCAAGAACAAAATTCAAATCGTTCCCACAATCAGCATTGTAACATTTAAAGATGCTTATGTATATATGAAAATTTTATTTTAATGAAATCAACCAGCAAACACTTTTTTTTTTTATTGGAATGAGAATTTAACAGTTATCTTTTGTTTTGTGTACTAGCTAACGTACCCGTTCAGCACACGGGGAAGACATACGGGCTCCCAGTATTGATTGACACAAGTGGGTCAAATCCGAATGTCAATTACTTGTGTCACTCTCTTGGTGTCCATAAGGCTACATACCAGGTTTGGTGACAATCGGTTCAGCGGTTCATCAGTTATAAGCGGACGCAAAACAGACTTTTGTCAAGTAGTGGTTTAGATACGTGTTCACATACCATAAATTTGTAAAATAGTCTTATTGGCTTTATAAACTATTTCACAAAGAAGGTTAAAAATGTAAAAAATATATTCACCGACACAAAGCTGCTTAGTAATTATGCATATTAATAAAAATGTCCAAGTTACAACCTTATTTAGAATTAAGATAAAATGATCTATCACAACTAAGCTAGGTCCAACAAATGTTTACCGGTTGTGAAGTGCACATTTTCAAACTCTTCAAAGTTCCTTCGATTGCATTATCATATTTCTTAATTTTGACGAGAAAGATGTTTTTTTTTTCTTGTGAAAATAATTCAACCAGCTTCTACTGTTGTCTTCCACCAAACATGCTCGCCCTTTCAGCCGTGGGGGCGTTATAATGTGACGGTCAATCCCACTATTCGTTAGTAAAAGAGTAGCCCAAGAGTTGGCGGTGGGTGGTGATGACTAGCTGCCTTTCCTCTAGTCTTACACTGCTAAATTAGGGACGGCTAGCGCAGATAGCCCTCGTGTAGCTTTGCACGAAATTCCAAAACAAACAAACAAACTGTTGTCTTTCTGACAAAATTATCTTGGACCTTTTTCTTGATACTTGACGAATCGATTGGTCAATATAATTTATATAAATATCTGACTCCTACTTTGCGTTATATTAACAAATGCAAGCTGTTAGTTGCTACCGGCCTTTTGCAGGAAGATGAAATTAAAAAAAATGGCTATAGGAAAACGTACACTTTAGTTGAAACTATTGTAAGTAAATGGAAGGTATGAATAAGTCAAGTATGGATCCAACTTACTAAAAAAATTGGCAGTTTTGCTTCGGATTCACTATGTGTGAGAACAGTATTTAATCACGGCACTAACGTTGAGCACCAGTCATTCTCACTTATGGCGGACAATTAATATACGGTGCCAAAATTTTCATAATTTGGAAAATTACTGTTTGGCAGTAATCATTTTTACTTAGGTTGGATAATAGCTGTATGGTTCCTATAATTATCGCTGAATTTGGAGAATTACCATATGGTGCTAATCATTCTTACGTATTTTGCAAAATTACCATACGATTCCAATAATTTTCACCAATATTGAAGAGTTAGTGCGTGGTGCCAATCATTCTCCTTGATGTTGGAGAATTGTTCTATTGTGCTAATTATACTGAATAAGTAGGAGTTATTGTTGGATGCTAATGTTTGTCACTGTTGTTTGAAAGTTACTATTTCATACCAGTCATTCTAAATAATGCTGGAGCCAATCATTCCCAAAAATACTGGAGATTTATTGAATGATGTTAGTCATTCTCTTTGATGATATATTACCAATCATTTTCACTAATGCTACAGAATTATTGCATAGTGCTAATCATTCTCAATGATGTTTCAGAATTACTCTATGATGCCAATCCTTCTCAATAATACTGGAGAATTGCTGTATATTACCAATTATTCTAATTAATGCTGGAATTACTGTATGGATGGCCCTAATTCTTGTCACTGATGTCGGAAAGTTATTGTATGGTGCTAATAATTCTTTGAAATGTTGGATAATTACAGTTAGCACCAATAATTATCATAGAAAATTATTTGTGTTGTGCTTGTTTGTTTGTTTGTTTTTAATTATGCACAAAGCTACACAAGGGCTATCTATGCTCTGCCCACCACGGGTATCGAAACCCGGTTTCTAGCGTTGTAAGTCCGCAGACATACCGCTGTGCCACTGGGGGGGGGGGCTTGTGTTGTGCTAATTTTTAAGAATTACTATACGGTGCTAATCTTTCTCACTAATATTACAGGGTTACTGTATGTTAACAATAATCTTCATTAACGGTGGAGAATTGCTGTACGTTAGTTATCATTCTCATTTATGTTGGAGAGTTATTGTATGGTGCTAATAATTCTTTGAAATGTTGGATAATTACAGTTAGCACCAATAATTATCATAGAAACTTATTTGTGTTGTGCTAATCATTCTTTCTAATTTTTCAGAATTACTATACGGTGCTATACGGTTAACAATAATCTTCATTAACGGTGGAGAATTGCTGTACGTTAGTTATCATTCTCATTTATGTTGGAGAGTTATTGTATGCCGTTAATCATATTCATTGATGTTGAAGGTAGCTTTAAATATTTGTTAAAACACAGAGTGTTTGAATACAAGAAAACAATTCTTTTCTTTCATACTTGAGCTTTGATATGCCACTTCACTATCTGCCTCCGCACTTCTAGGTGTATGGCATATCCTGTGTTTCGGGATTGTATACTTACTTTAATCTATAAAAAACATAATTTCATTTTATCATAAACCACGTACATACATCCAATAGGTACGTTGATTGTTTATTTCCGAATGATATTTATATTCATTATCAGAAAAGGTAAGGTTATTTATTGATACGGTCAAGATATATCGATGTATTGCATTAAACATGAAGATGAACATGAGCGGATATCACTTAAAAAACAACAACATTTTATTAACGCGGATGCCTCGGTAATTATCACGCCCAAATGTGCCCAGAATAATATATCACTGGTGCCTTTTTATGCCTTGAATTCGAAACTGAAAACCAGTTTCTTCCATATTGTGTTTTTGCGGAAAAATCTGGTCCTAAAGATGGGAGCTTTCACCATTAAGCATATATATAGGGAAATCCCCACCATTTTTGCCATAAAGTCAGCGTGCTTTAATTGTTTTTTAAGGTGGCGTGTGTTATGCTATGGGAAGGTTTCGCATCTGACCTAATATGAATTAATTTGTTATAGATTGTTTGAAAAAAAATATCTCCAAAACTTATTGACTATGAAAAATAGAATACTTTTTAAAAGGACGTTCATCCGAAACACTGTGTAATTTAATCAAATAAAGTGTCTTATAAGTGTTGTCCAACTATGCTCAATTTCAATTATTTATTGATATATGCATATTAGCATAGACGTTCGGTATAATACGACTTGTAAGTTTTAATTCTTTCATTCATTAAATGTTAATAGAAAGTGACATTAAAAGTGATTTTGGTTTCGATATTTATTCAAATTCACTAAATGGAAAACAAAAACAGATTTTGTTTAAACAGTTTATATTATTTTATAAGTAGTTTGTTACTGGCTGGTATCTCACCATACTGAATCATTCGTAGAGCAAACAGTAATAAAGCTTCTTAATTGTCTTTAATTGTCCGAATCGTTTTCAGTAATATTGTTTCCAAATCGTCTTTCAGTAATAATGTTTCTAAATCGTCTTTCAGTAATAATGCTTCTTAATTGTCTTTCAGTAATAATATTTCCAAATCGTCTTTCAGTAATAATGCTTCTTAATTGTCTTTCAGTAATGATATTTCCAAATCGTCTTTCAGTAATAATGCTTCTTAATTGTCTTTCAGTAATAATATTTCCAAATCGTCTGTCAGTAATAATGTTTCCAAATCGTTTTCAGTAATAATGTTTCCAAATCGTCTTTCAGTAATAATGTTTCCAAATCGTCTTTCAGTAATAATGTTTCCAAATCGTCTTTCAGTAATAATGTTTCCAAATCGTTTTTCAGTAATAATGTTTCCAAATCGTCATTCAGTATTCTTATCGGAATGTCATTGTCTGCAAAGACTTATTTTCAAAAACGTATACTGAAAATTTTTAATAAAAGCTTAGTCTATTGTTTCGAACCATTCCGTCCTCTGATGACTCAGAGGGTTCATAACGCTAAAAACTGAGCTTCGATACTTGCGGTGAGAAGAGCATAGATAACACATTGTATAGTTTTGCGAATTACAACAAACAAACAAATTGAACAATTCCTCTGAATTATATAGATTTTCGAGGTAATTTATCCTATTAATGCACATCTGTCCACAAAAAAATTCAAAATGATTATTAAACTCAAGTTAAATGCGTTAATATGAACGAAAACCTTTGTAGAATTGCGTCATAAAAATGACACACCTGTTAGAAATGAGACTTAAGTTTATGAGGTATTGTTATACAACAATTTCTTAAAAATTATTCATGTTATCAGCGTTTCTAAGGGGATTCTTGTTGCTAAGAGCTTGTAAGAAAACTTGTATGGCTATAAAATTTATCAATTTATTCATTTGTTTTTCAAAATACTTTTCAAATGTAAGATTTTCTTTAAACACCGTAAAAACCAAAAATCTCTCTTTGGGTGTTTTTATTAAATAACAAATCCTATCTTTTACCTTTTCAATTTAACCACAAAGGAAGATAAGACTGTTAAACCGTTTATTTTGGACTTTCTCAAGTTTCTCTTAGTATATATATATATATATATAAACAACTCCAAAGCTATCGTTTTCCTGACAAAATCATGATAGCTTATTTGAGAAGACAAATGTTAGTATAAGGCTTAACTCACTTATACATTGCCTGTCTGGGCTCACGCGACGGGAGCAACCTCCATCTAACCCCCTTCCAACATAACCAGCCTAGTCTCTTTCTAAATATTTTAAATTGAGATGTTACGCAGTATTACTAACGAGTCTAGCGGTTGTTATTAGAACCAATTACCGTTGCATGCTGCCCCCTAACGGTATTGTAATTGCCTTGTAAATTCTTGACAAATAATCTGATCGACAAGGAACAAATTAAATTTTCAACGGAATTCGGAGGCTGTATTCTTGGGAGTCTCGTCTCAGGAACTTTATGGGGTTTACAAGAAGACAACTCCTCAGCAGGGGGTTTGTTCCCAGAAGTAGAGTCGATTACTACATCAACAGGGGGCGTTGGTAACAACTCATCTTCTTAAAATAATATGACGAACCATGGACGGCACCCTAGGTGTAAGTAAACATTGGTTTAAAAAAGTCTTGAGGAAAAAATTATCTTCGGTGAGATTTTTTTTGTCTTTATTGAATGAAGACTAATATGTTTGATGTATGTAACGTCACTACAGATACCGACAACCTATCCTAATGTAGGCAGTTGACCCCCACCCTTCAGGGGTTCGGTGGCAAGTTTGAGGATTTATGACGCTAAAAATCAGATTTCGATACCTGTGATGGACAAAGTATAGA
Organism: Limulus polyphemus; assembly: GCF_000517525.1. NCBI lineage: Eukaryota > Metazoa > Arthropoda > Merostomata > Xiphosura > Limulidae > Limulus > Limulus polyphemus. The sequence continues at coordinate 525,246 of NW_013665775.1, read as the reverse complement.
TATCCCATTGTGTAGCTTTGTTCTTAACAATATAAAAACCGAAACTGAAAACATAATTACAAATAAGTAACGTAACGCTACTAGAATTATTCTATATTATTTACTGGACGTAAAGATGATAAAAATTATCACTTGACAAACAATTCTTGCCCGAACTCACCAACATAGAAAGTAGTAACAAGGAAGTTTTTCCAAAAAAAAAAACCTTACTTAGAAATACTTTATATAAGTAATAAAACAGAAAGTGAAGTTCGATTGTTGTGGAAATTCTCCAAATATTCCATACAGATTTTATTAACATGACCTCCGTATTCCATACAGAATTTATTAACATGACCTCCATAAAAGTACAATAGGTTTTTGAAAAAAAAAAGGAAACACGTTATAATGTGATTCTAAGATCCTTTCGAGGCAAATGTTGTATGTTATAGACAAATAATTAACCATTATAAAATGTATTGAGTCGTTATAAAAACTCCATCGTTAGCATTAGCGTGTAAAAAAGGTATTACCAATGAGCGTGAAATAGGGTCAGTCAGTTCTTCTATGTTGAAATATATATATATATTTCATCAAATTTCAAAAGATAAAAATACAGCTCACAAATGGATTTAAAATTACTTCGAATCATACTTTTACCTGTACTGATCGTATCAAAGTGTCCTTTTTTATTTTTTCATTTTTTTCAGAGAGTAAAAGTGGGGTGTGAAAAGCGATACTTATTACACCGTCGTTCTGTGGTTCTGTCTTTTTTTATATATACAATTCCTGTTATTAATGTAATGGACGAAATTTTCCAAGAACAAGAATCCAAAACCAAGGAATTATTTTATCCGTCAAAACATTAGGCCCAGTTTGGCCTCTTTAAAACAGTATATTGTAAGTCATATACAGTATTTTTTTTTAGTTTGAGTTTAGAATTGTGATTCTGTATGGCTTGTCACACTGTAATTTCTAAGCAAAAAAATTCCGAAGTTAAGGGAAGATCGCATGAAAATACTTGTTAGAGAACTTGAAAGAAACGTTTTTTTTTTACATGCTGCCGAAGACCACGAATTACCTTAAAAATACGCCTGTAAAGAAAACTTAATGGTCCACCAACTTACTCGACTCTCTGGTAATTCCACACCAGTTACATTTTTTCTAACATAGAAAAACATTATGCACAAAATGGCATTTTATTTTCATCTCTGAGATATTTCCTCAAATTTCCATTTTCTATTCACTTTATTATATTTTTAACAAGTGGTAAGCGTTAATAAATAAGAAAACATTTGCGAGGTTTATAGCTCTTCCAGACATTAAAAATATAGTTGATCTTTTCTGATTATTTAGTATTTATTCTGAATTTATTAATTAAAGGTACGCATAAAATGATCATTTCTGTTCAATTTAGATTACAGTTTATAACTTTAAATATATAAAATACTTAGAGACGTTTTTATATAATTTCGTTACGTTTTAGTCCTATCAAATCAAATATTATGAAAGAAAGTTAAATACTGTATGAATAGTGCCATATTTTTTGTTTGTTCTAGCGCTATGAGCATCTGCATTGTATGCGCCACAGGGAATCGAAACTATAATTTTAGCAAAATAATACCTCAAATTTGCCGCTGAGCCACTTTGTTGATACTTTAAAATAAAGGACTTTTTTTGGGGGGGAGGGGGAAGATTTTCCATTGATGAGGTACTACTATCACGGAATTGACTGATTATACAAATTGTTACTTGTCACATTTTGTGTTTAATTTGTATGTTTGTTTTAGCGCCAAGCTGCTCAATGGGCTACCTACGCCGTGTTCATATGGGGATCAAACCCTGAGTTTTAGCGTTATAAACCGTGAAAGTTACCAGTGAGGCTTTGGGTGCCATTTAATTTAATATTGTAGATTTCAGAGTCTTTGTAGTTCTGTATTGTGTATTATGAAAATATAATTTCATCGTTGAAGCGACAAATATTTAGAGCCAGGTGAGTCCGTTGTATCTTCAAACTCTGCTTTAGACAAAGTGTGATATAGAATCTTTAAAGAACGAATTCGAGACATACTGACCCTGGTATGTGTGTGTATATAAGAAGTAAGAGCTTAGTTTGCTAAAAAATGTAATGTGAAAAATAAAATTTAAAAGTTATTTGTATCAACACAAAAACATAAAACTTCCGAGAAAAGCAAAACCAGAACATATAGTAAAGTTATTTATCATAAGAATTGTTTATCGAAGTATAATCTTTTCAGTTTTGTTTAGTAAGAACTCAACTATATTTATAGACAGAAAAAAATGTACTGTAAAGAGGAAATGCATTTTCCATTGAATAAAGTTCCCAGTTGAAAACTTCAAAGATACACTAAGATATTACGTAAAACAAATTTTTCCCCGAAAGTGTGCCGGTGGCCACTTGGAGGGGTCACTTGGTTTAACCACTATACAGTAGAGTATTGTCTGTCAGTCAGTCAGTAGACACTAAAATGACGTCACATAAAGAACGCTTAACGCTGAAATTTATACTGTTGTGACGTCAGTAAAACATGCCATAAATCACGAGAAGAATTATTCATTCTGTGGGCTACAATGCAGAATGACATATGAACTTGAAAAGCAAGAAATAAAATCATTGGTTATTAGTTTTGGTTTTATTTACTCTTGAAAAAGAACACTTTCGGGGACCCTGTGGACATACATTTAGTATATTTCTTTTCACATTTCACTGAACAGCGAAAGCTATAAACAGGAAATGCGTGTCTACACGATATGACCTACCCTTCTATACTAATACTGCCAAAACTTACTTGTCAACACGATATGACATACTCCTCTTTACTAATACTGTAAAAACTTACATGTCTACATTATATGACCTACCTCTCTCTACTAATACTGTAAAAACTTACGGGTCTACATAATATGACCTACCCTCTCTCTACTAATACTATAAAAACTTACATGTGTGCATTATATGACCTACCCCTCTCTACTAATACTGTAAATGGCTGCATTGTTAATGAATACCCGATTGGTTGATAGCAATAAGCAATAAATAATCACAAGGTTTGTATAATATTGAAAGACAACATGCCTCGGGAAGCTACAAATAATTACTGTTATATATTAAACCATATGATTAATTATACTTTATCTTTAACGAAGCAATGAAGCAGAAGTTTCAAATACGCGCGTATTTTAAAATGCCTCTTCACTTGTTACGTTTCCACATAGTATTCACAAGTTTGAGCAAAGTATTTATGACACAGATCGGTCTTTGTTAATTCAGTAAATTGGTATGAAGATATAAAAGTTGAAGACTGAAGGTAGGTACACTTCTGACAGCCTTACAATACACATACATACGTATATAAAACATACATTTATTATAGTGATACAATATTTACATATCTGTATATTTGTCACAAATAAATCAGATGCTGTGATTAGAGGTTTTAGTGATTTAAAAAAAAAATAAAATTTCTATGCTGAGCACTCTTTTATCAAGGGCAGATATATATTTATTTATTATTATTATTTTCACGACCTCGTGGAATTAGAAATCGCTTCTACAATTTTAATTCCTGTAACATTGGCTTGAAAATTTTGATAAAAATTGTTTATATATCAATTATGCTATTTTCTTCCTTCGAATTCAAACCTTACTGAATTGGATTACAATCGGATTACACTGTCTCCGTGCGCTTCACCTTGCACTTATCCCTGGATTCTGTAATACGGACTAAACTAAAACTTAATTTCACTTACTTTAAGGGGTTTTATCTATAATAAAGATATTTATACAAGATATGTAATATATAGATGTATATCTAATTCTCAAATTGACCAGTATGTTAAGATAATTTACTATGAGATTGTGTCTTAAAATATACGTCGCTTCTTTTGTATGCATTATTAGCTATTCTTTGACATGCTTTAGAATATTAACAGTATTTGTTTTAATTTAACTCTGTTAAATTATTTACGCTAGAGTAATTTTGCCTAAGCCTTAGTAAGAGTAAAGATCTTTAAGGTTAAGAAGCTAAGCTTTTAATTTAAAATAAAGTTTTTGATTCTACCTCCACCGAAACATATTTTGTTTATGTTCTAAACATTATACCAGTCAGCTACGGCTACGAAACTGGCTGGTGATGATTTTTCTTGTCTACTACGAGCCAGTAGAGTGTCACGAAATGAACAACTCTTATAAGGTTGCTTGGGGCAACCAAGACAGACGTAACAACATGACTGAAAAACAGCGTCACTAAAGCGGAAAATAAGGAGATGGTGTGAATGTAACTAGAGGTAGTTAAGCACCAGTCAGCTTAACTTAAAAGGAAGAAAGACATAGTAGTTATTACTATTATAGTTTTTTTATTCGTATCTAGGAACAGTAACAAAGAAAACATGGCAACAGTAACACGAATGTACATTTATCTTGGGTAACAATACAATATGCAAAATGACAAACAGGAAAAGCAAAATAAATACTTATAATAATACCTTCTTAAGACTAGATTGAAAACACCCTACAATGAACAGTTTCCTTCACTTTTATATGGATTACTCGTTGTTAGATACTAAATTATCAGGTAGAACTTGTATCAGCTCTGCATAAACTATTGCCTAAAGAATACTTAACTTTTCAAGAAAACTTGTCTTAGCTCTGTTTAAAGTACTACATGAAGAGCACTGAACTATCCAAGACAATACCTGAATACTTAACTTTCAAGACAACTAAAGTTAAGTATTCTTCAGATATTGTCTTGGATAGTTCAGTGTTCTTCAGTTAGTAATTTAAACAGAGCTAAGTCGAGTTGTCTTGGAAACTTAAGCTATTCTTCAGATATTGTCTTGGATAGTTCAGTGCTTTTCAGGTAGTAATTTAAACAGAGCTAAGACGCTAAGACAACTTGACTTAGCTCTGTTTAAATTACTAACTGAAGAACACTGAACTATCCAAGACAATATCCGAAGAATACTTAACTTTCCAACACAACTTTGTATAAACTATTACACGAAGAATGCTCATCTAACCAAAAAACACTTACAACCTGTAATGATTACTAAACCCATTGGTTAATTAACTGTCAAGAACAACTTGCTTTCCATTTATATGTATTAATAGGTGAACTATAAAGGAAAACTTTTTACCGTTTGTATGTATTATTAACTGAATAATACAACATTAAGTATAATTTGTTCATTTTCTGCATAAATTGTTATCTGATGAAACCGAACAATCCAATTTATTGTCTTAGCTTTGGGTGACCTCTGACATGCTTTAGAATATTAACAGTATTTGTTTTAATGAAACACCAACAACTTTTATTGTAATTGGTTAAATGTTTCGTGACTTATTTTTTATGTTGTTTGTATTATCTAAGATTTATAGTCTCCTAGATTATTATGTTTATTCTGTTTTGGAAGCCTTTCATTAATGTTTATTTTTTATTTTATAGTTTTGTATCACAGCTGATGAACAAGTGTACCAAATTCGCTGAGATCTTGAAGTGATTTTAATCTATATTGAAAATAAAATCTTTTTTTTTTGGTTTATATCAATATTTTCAAAATCAATCTCATTTAGTGTGACACATGGGTGTATATAGTCATTCATAATTTAGAGCTTCTGACCAGAGAAAGGATAACTAATAAGTAGTACCCGCCGCCTATGCGATTACTCTTAATCAAACAGTGGGATTGATAACGCCCCTTAAGTGAAAGTGAGGAGCGTGTCGCGTTTCAAACCTTACGTGACAACCTCGTGAAATTCGGTTGTCTTGTTTTCCGTTTTACAGAGTTAGGTCTCTTCAGAGTTGGCTTTCGAATCGCCACTCTTCTCCTATTGTTAAGATTTAAGAATGGTTTATGTTGCCGTTTTTAGGTCGTGTAAAATCTTAGAAAAGGAACGAAAAACAGACATGTTATACATATATATATATATAATAGTTCAAAAAATAAACCTTCTCCCAGACAGTACCAAAACGTATGAACGTAAATTTATGAAAAGTTTTATGAACGCAAGCTTAGTTGGATAAAGTTTACACAAACATATATTTCTGAGAATTAAATTTGATATTAGAATATTATTTCAGGACTTATCAACAGAAAGTCAAACTACTGAAGAGCAGAATTTAAGAAATTATATTTTGAAGAAATAAGCAATGAAAATAATTTTTATTTACTTATTCAGAAACCACCTAAAAATTATATACATTTAGAAAGAAATGTGTACAAAAGTAATACATTCATAGATTTGGCTTCAGGAAAGATAAAAAATAACCCAAGCTTATTTTAACAACTGAGAAACTAACCGATTTTTAATTATGCTCAATATGTGTGTGTGTGTGCATGTATCTGTATTATATATATGCATGTATATAAATATAAAAAATAAAAACATATAAGCCTCAGCTGCAATTGATTAAAATATCAGTACCACAAATCAGTGGTAAAATCATATATATTTCTTATTCTTAAATCATGCTTATTTATCTTTGGTTTTACGGGGGGTGGTTACTATGTAGCATAGTTCCAATGTATTATTCCAATAATTAATTTATTAAAATATCAGTACCACAAATCAGTGGTAAAATCATATATATTTCTTATTCTTAAATCATGCTTATTTATCTTTGGTTTTACGGGTGGTGGTTACTATGTAGCATAGTTCCAATGTATTATTCCAATAATTAATTTACCTTTTGTCGTTAGGTGGTAGTTGAATGTATTATCATGCTTAGATTATAACTGAATAAGATTTAAGGGCTATAATTTAATGGGTTTTTTTGTATTCCTTAATTTTGCTATTGGTACTTTGAGGGTATTACCGTGCTAAAACCAGCCCCAGATGGTGAACTTGAAACCAAGGCCTTACTTTATTTTATAATCATTATTCTTCAGTTGCTTGCATGGCACTATTTCACCTACAATTTAGAAGTTAATTAAAAAAAGGAATTTCCAGAAACTCTTTCGGGTGTTATTTCCGGATTTCTCTTCTTTCAAACTTGCACGTTTTTCAGCTGTTCTGAAACTGATATTTTTCTCTTTATGTTTTTGAGTATGATTACGAATGATTATTGTAGATTTTTTTATATAAAAGTCTCCCGAATAAAATCACTTTACCCCATTCCCGAGTTTCCCGTGTTGTATTTAATTCTAGTTTTCTCTGATCTTCGTTAACAAAACAAACACCCAAAGAGTCTTCTCGATTGTTTGTTTTAGGCTCATCTTTCATTTCATAGGTCTCAAGGTTACAGAAAAAATGATGGCACGTTTTTAGGTGTGTCAAATTTTCCATAACTCATCAGTTACTAACAGCAGAATCTCTCACCACCTTGCTGGCAATTTATCACTTTTTGCATCTGGTTTTTCAATTAGCATTGTTTTGTTTTTGTCAATGAAGAACACACAGGACTTTTAATGACTCTTTAAGACATTATTTAAACTTGAACAAGAAACGTTTCCTGAACACGGGAGCACAGCAATGCGTTCAAACACTATGAGGTGGTCCGATATGATATATCTTGACATTGCGATTCCTCCTAGTGAAAAATATTGCTAATTTATCCTGTAAATGAACCTTTCATTTTTATTCTAGGTGTAACAGCTGTTACAAGAGCATCTGAAAAGTGACCGTAATGATACGAAAGCAAATGATGTATATTTGTAATTCTAATGTCACGTATATTATCGAACGAAAAGAAACTCTTGATGTTTAAAATAGATGTTTTAGAATATCCATGCAAGAAGACAGCAGTCTAATTGAGATTCTTTACGTGAAAGGGTTGTTCCCGGTGGAATTGTAATTAGCATAGTATTTATAAAACTGTGCATCTTATTTTTATTCTTATGATGAAATTTATGTTGTATATAAAATTAATTTTTCTTTGTTTGTAATTAAGCACAAAGCTACACAATAGGCTATCTGTGCTCTGCCCACCACGGGTATCGAAACCCGGTTTCTAGCGTTGTAGATCCGCAGATATACCGCTGTGCAACTGGGAAGGGTATTAATTTTTTTTTTATTTCATCGATATGTAAACTATAAACAGCACCCCAGCTCTTGTCCCTTGACTTGGTTGTTTATGTTTGGAGCAGTTATACAGCTGGTGTTTCCTACAGAATGGTTTATCAGAGTCCATCCGAATTTTATTTCAGGACAGAATTTTGTTTTTATGAAGAACTAATAACAGTATCTAATCAGGTTTGTGAGAAAGATTTCTGAAAAGTGCTTTAATCAGTCCATATACAGAATACAGAAGAAAAATAAGTTGTGAATAGTCAATAAATGTTATTCGTTAATGTAAAAAAAAGAAAAAAGAAGAGAGACTAAGATCGTTATATGTTCACCAACAACTTCTTTCTCATAGACTTAACAGAGATTCTTTTAGATCTTTTATGGCCGAATGATATTTGGACTAGATACTTGAATGGGTTTTAACAGAAAGTTTAATAAGGAATCAAGACATAAAGCTGAATGTATATTAATAATTATATCTTCAAACACCACTTGCTCCAAGTGGTTTAACGGTAAGTCTGAAGGTTTTTAACGTAAAAAATCGAGTTCCGATACCGGTAGAGGGCACAGTACAGACAGCCCATTGTATAGCTTTGTACTTAACCAAAAAACAAAATCATCAACAACAAGAACATGAACTATTCTTGTATTAAAGACTGCTGTAATTAAGAAGTTGTGCATTTCACCCTCACAAAGTACTCTTAGGATCTCCTAATACCAGTCATTTGATTCCCTCTTGATTAACATAATCTCGTTTTAATACTTATAGTTCACATAAAAAAATATCATTGGTCGGTTTCTATGCCTGAAGGCTGGACGACCACAGCTGATATGACAATTACTGTGACATGTTTTAATTCTGAGTTGGTGAGAAAAACGAAAAAGACAGGCACACAAAATGCTACTCGTTGGCCAAGAGAGAGTGTGTCTTCTTCCTTCCTAGAAATGTCCTTTTCAGGACCATCTAGTTGTTTTCCTTACGTGAAGGGCATGGCATGGCCTAGTGGTTAAGGCGCTAGACTCACAAACTGAGGGTCACGAGTTCGAATCTTCATTACCGAACATGTTCGCTCGTTCAGCTGTGGCGGCGTTATAATGTGACGATCAAGCCAACTCTTCGTTGGTAAAAGAGTAACCCAAGAGTCGGTGGTGTGTGGTGTTGATTAGCAACCTTCCCTTTTAACCTATCACTTCTAAATTAGGGACGGCTAGCGCAGATAGTTCTCCTGTAGTTTTGCGCGAAATTCGAAACAAACGAATCTTACGTGAATAATCACGTTTTTTATTTAATGACAAACGTAAATTAATTCAAGTTAATCCTTTGGCAAGGATTAGCTATTGATGGATTTTACTTACTGATCTTCAGGTGACAAAAGGATTAGCAAGCATTCACATTCTTAAATCTATAGTAACGGCTTTTATGCGAACACATTTCTATACGTTTTTCCTTAACGTTTTATTTACTCACGTGAAGTAATGAAAGACGGTTTAAGAAGATATAAAAAAAAAAAACTCCTTGGATCTTGGACAGACAGAAAGCGTAGATTTATAAACGCTTCATATCAAGCAGATGAAATGAATAGTTACTATAATGTAACCAAGAACATTTGAGTAAGCATTTTAAAAGGCCAGGGCCACAGAAAAAAATTTTAAGAAGTATACGACTTCGTATTGGAGTAGAATAACGTAGAAGATACATTATAGTTTTGAAAGTGAGAATATGTTATTCATGCGAAATTAATTATATGTTATTAAACAAAGTGATGAATCTGGATTACAAGATAAAAGGATTCAGGTATAGTATACATCATGTGAAATCGCATTATTGTAATACAATAGTAAATTGACCAACAACGATTTATAAGCATTTTGCTGGTCAATTTACTTCAAAGTACAACACATAAAAAGTGTTCTTTTTTTTCTTATGTTTGGTGAAACTATATGGATAACATGCCGAGTAAATCTCATTAACATGATATGCAGATTATAAAGATTTCATACACATGTAATTTAGTTGTTTTTGTAATCTATTCAAAAACATTATGGCTGTAATATGGGTAAATGACTCCGTATTTATCTATAGTTGTATAGGTACTCACTAGAGATCTGTGTTTGAAATAATAATCACCGAATTGAATATATCTAACCATAAGAAATAAGGTAAACCATTGAACGAATTATAAAGGAATAAAGACAAACTGAACTCTCTAGCAATACGATTAATGGTGGATAAGGAACTATTAAAACCATTAAGGCTTACGAGATATAATAACTTTTGATGAATCATATATTTTACTTGTGCATTAAACTGTTTTGAAAACCATAATTATTTAAAATTTTTACTTTATGGTTTTTCAATGAAAAACGCATTTACTACACATATGCTTGTTATAATTGTGGTTTTTCAATGAAAAACGCATTTACTACACATATGTATGTTATAATTGTGGTTTTTCAATGAAAAACGCATTTACTACACATATGTATGTTATAATTGTGGTTTTTCAATGAAAAACGCATTTACTACACATATGTATGTTATAATTGTATAATTCTGGAATTTCAATTGGTAACTTCATTAGTTAAAATGGCCGTCTTTCATTTCAATCTTTTCTACAGTCGCAAAAAATCGTGAACGTCTTATGATGGGGCCACTCTAACGCTTCGCTTGACAGAACTCGAGAGCACGTGCTGGGCCCGTGCCAAGCATCGTGCCTGGATAGTGGCATATTTACAACGTAGAAAGCCAGGTGCTAGGTCAAAGAATAATAAATATTCTATTCCATATGATTTAAGCATTGAGTAATTCGCTAGGCCTAGTCATTATTACATTGCAGGTTTGTTTGATATACCAGTAAGTCGCTACAAACTTGCACTTACAGAGAATTTAACGAGCAGGAATATTATATTTTCTATAGAAACACTCGTAGTAAATTTCGGAATTATTTTTTGCATAATTACAGATGTGAATTAATCAACTAACGATGTGTTTGGAAATAAATAAAAGGTGCTTTATTTATGCATACTGAACGATTCTAATGTATAATACAGCTTACACAAAGAAAAAGACAAATTTGATGAGAATATCACTGAATATTGAGCATTATATACATATATGCTATTTCGAAAGAATATATGTTTATACAGTTTGATGTTACTTACTTTTTTGCTTATACATATGTTAGAAGTACGCCTTACAAAGCTGACAGATTTTTTCCACCCAAAAAAAAGCTTGTTTTTTGGCTTTTAAGCATAATATAGCTATACAATGGGCATGGCTATCTGTGCTCTGCCCACCGTAAGTAACGAAGTATTGTTTTGTTCTTCTTGTGGTATCTCCCTGTGGCTCAGAGCGTATAACTCTAAAAATTGGGCTTCGATACACGCGGTGGACAGAGTACAGATAGCCCATTGTATAGCTTTATGCTTAAAAGCAAACAAACAAACAATCTTCTTGTGGTGTCCCTCGGTGGCTTAACTGTAACTCACGGGGCTTATAAGGTTAAAAATCGTACTTCGTTACTTACGGTGGGCAGGGCACTGATAGCCCGTTGTATAGCTTTATGCTTAAAACAAACAATCTTCTTGTGGTGTCCCTCGGTGGCTTAACGATAACTCACGGGGCTTATAACGTTAAAAATCGTCATTGAGGCTATGAAACCTGCGTTAAGTGTTGGATATCATAATTTGAATTTGGTATAGAAAAGCCTTAGCCATGCCGAGGAAAATTAATATAGAAAGTATATCACTTAGTCGTTTATTTGTTTGTTTGTTTCAGATATTTAATACTGCAACATCTGACCAAAGTGCGTGCTACGAATCAGGCTTTAGCAGGTTAGATGCAGGCCACGGGTCGCCTATTGGGGACAACTGGACTACATAGTCATCAGCACCTATCATCGACTCTTCGGCTACTCTTGACAGATTAGTGTATTTGAATGTCACTCTTACAACGCAAAACACCGCACACGAACCGTGTATTTTCGGAATTGCTAGGCTACGCTCGGCACCATCTAGTCCTAGTCCGACATAGAGATTGTGTACCTGTCTGAGTGTGTGTTAATATGTTAACTTTAAAGTCACAAGACGGACTTAAGAGAAGTCGTGAAAATTTTGTAATGTTGTGCTTTCATCTAATTTTAGTCTCACTTTACCTCTCACGTTATTGTTAAATATCTTTCGGGCTTAAGTGTGTAGTGCGGAGATCGAACCCTCAGTCTAGATGTTGATGGAAAAGTGTGTATTCAGAAGGAAAGCCTGTTTCTAAGTAGTTGAAAAATTCAAAATTCTACTTTCCAGAGAATTTAAATTTGAAAAAAATGAGAGTAAGTACTAAATAGTAAAGTCGAGTCAATGAATATCTCTGTTTTGGGTTTGAGCTCATGCTTATGAAATGTAGTTCAGAAATCAACTTTACATCACTGACAAGGATGACAAAGATGACTAAATACTACTTTGGGGTCATGAATGCTTCATAAAAGTAACAGTAAATTCCCGGTTTTACAAGAGTAGCCCAAGAGTTGGCGTAGAGTGGTGTTGATTAAATGTATTTCCACTAGTCTATCACTTAAAAAAATAGGGATGGCTAGCGCATATAAGCCCGAGTAACTTTGCGCGAAATTCAACAATAAAGAAAACAAAGTTCCGAGAACGTTTATACTGTTCTAGAATTACACCACTATAAACAATAAACATAGGATGGAAACGAAATAGAGTATTACGAGCTGAATAATGTTTGTTTTTGTTTTTAGTTTATAGCTGCCCAGTAAGTTTGTAACACCGAACTCTAGAGTAATAAGCCTACAGGTTTACCGATGAGCCACAAGGAGACGGGATAATTAATCATAAAAATAGGAAACAATAAATAAGGTCTAACTAAAAAAATGTCCTGAAAGTTTGTTTGTTTTTT
>NW_013665775.1:499916-511332 GCF_000517525.1 Limulus polyphemus | reverse complement strand
GCTACTCTTTTGCCAACGAATAGTGGGAATGACCGTCACATTATAACGCCCCCACCGCTGAAAGGGCGAGCTTGTTTGGTGGGACGGGGATTTGAACCCGCGACCCACAGATTGCGAGTCGAGTGCCTTAACCACCTGGCCATGCCGGGTCAGTCCTCAAAGATAGTCTCTGATTTAGCGAGAAAAAATCAGTAATAAGGTCTACTTCATCGTTGAGAAAAACAAAACAAAAAAAGACGGAAACGTACCAACTTAATCGTTTCAAAAACATAAGAAATATACCCATCGTATAACCCCCCCCCAGAAAAAACAGACCTATGGTTAACTTAATTACTATAAAAAAAAGAAGGGAAACAGAATCACGGACAACGTAATCATTTCCAAAAACAAATAAAAATGAAATGTGGTTAACCTAAAAATCCACAAAAATGTATTCGAAACATAAGTTTGAAACATAAGTCCGACCTTCGTATATAGTATAGCAAACCATGTCTGTATACAATGTAAACTTTTCGTTTCTACTAAAATGGAAAGAATGTAGAAATATTTGTAAGTTAAACCAACTTGTTCAAAGTATCCATGCATTTCATACTTTTCCCTCCAAAAGTCTCTCTCTTTCTCTCTCTCTCTCCCTATATATATATACATACATACACATACTTCATTTAGCCTCAAGAAGCTGTCATACAATGATATTCTGAGGAAAAACACCAGTTATAACAAAAACAATAACATTTAATAATTGTTTCTTTGTTTTCTTATTGCGTGGCTCGGCATGGCCAGGTGGTTAAGGTCGCGGATTCGAATCCCCGTCCCACCGAACATGCTCGCCCTTTCAGCCGTGGGGGCGTTCGAATGTGACGGTTAATTCCACTATTCGTTGGTAAAAGAGTAGCTCAAGAGTTGGTGGTGGGTGGTGATGACTAATTGCCTTCCCTCTAGTCTTTCACTGCTATATTACGGACGGCTAGCGCAGATAGCCTTCCTGTAGCTTTGCGCGAAATTATAAAAATACAAAACTTAATGCGCCAGAATATCTGACGTACTAATCGCCACATCTTATATTGAAAGAGTGAAAACAAAGGTCAAAATAACACTATATATTAATGAAGTCAAATCTGGAAAAGACTTAGACAATTCCCTACACACACAACACAGAAAACAAAAAGCAAACAAAGAAGGTTTGTAGAAAATCAAAATTTTATATTGTATTAACTACAAAAAATAAAATAAAGATTTCTACTGATGTACCGCTATGAAATCGGGATGGTCAAACTTGGAAGACAGCTACCGCCAACGATGGTAAAGGTAACTAAAGGTAACTGGATTTAATGTAAAATATACCACCACATAGAGTCGGTACATATGGCAATGTATACTTGAACATTTACCATTCCTGCTCTGTTACAGTGTTGTAAGTCACCCAGTGTTTAAATAAAATTGGATGACACCAATGTTAAAATACAATATGCTAACTATAGTTTTCAACTACTACATCTTTATAAAGCAAAGAGAAAGACTTAGTCATATTATCACACAATTTGTAATGGAAAAAATTGAATTTCCTCCAAGTGTTGTATAAATACTCAAAGTAAGGTTTTCAAACTATACTTTACTGAACCTTTTCTTTCTATCTGCCCCCAGTGGCACAGCGGTATGTCTGTGGACTTGCAACGCTAGAAACCGGGTTTCGATACCCGTGGTGGGCAGAGCACAGATAGCCCTTGTGTAGCTTTGTGCATAATTAAAAACAAACAAACTTTCTATCTCGAACCAGAGAAAGGACATTAAAAGTATACAAACAAGAAACTATCAAATGTAAGGTCACGTATGACCCATATAACTGAATTAGATTTTTTGTACAAAATTTTAGCAGATCAAAGTCTTATAAATGGAGTTTTGTTACACGATCTGAGTAGATTTAAAGACATTTGGATATATTGTTTTTTACCTAAAACTTAGCAAAGAATGAGGTTCCTAAACCTCAATTTCTTCAAAAATCCAGTATAGAAAATGAATGTAAGTTTTACTTTATCTAAGGATTGAGCGTGTAACTTTCAAACCTGTTTTTGAAACTTCAAAAGATTCACAGATTCCTCCACGACTTTGAAAAAGTACTCAATTAGAGTTCAGTAAAACATACGATCTCTCCCAGTCCCACTTTCTCTTGAACCTCCATGCCTTACATGCTGTTTTTATAGCTATTTTTTCTACATGCCTGAAGATGGAATAAGATTTTTAAATTTCACGTTATTAACACCTCATTAGAATAAGCAGCCTTTGAACTTTTAAGAAACAGTTTTAGAGTATTAAATTTTGTTCAACTAAAACATGTTTGGATGTATATGTGAAAATGTCAGAACTTTTTTTTAAAAAAAGAAGGAGCCACTTACAGAGAATCATATTTTAACTTAAAGGTAAAAGTTGGAAGCACATTTTATCAAACATAACTTAAGATATTTGTAATAATTCGAGTTTGATTAAATAGGATAAAAATACTTGCGAAGTAAAACCATTGTACTTGCAATTTTGTGAAGTTCAAACATTTTAAGGACTACTGATATAATTGCGGGAGTATTTATAATAATCTTTATAGTAGAAAAATACCCCACTGAAACCATTTATCTACCATTTCAAAAACTAGTTTCTAGTTGTGTTAGTTTAATAATATGTCTGACTATAAGTGATGAGTACGGAATATACTCATCATCAGACCTTTCTTCAAGATGTTGTGAAGATTGTGCTATTTCATTTTTAGCGTCTTTGAATATATTTTCTCTTTTGTCCGTTCATTTACCCGTCATACCAAACATGCTCGCCCTTTAAGCCGTGGGGGCGTTATAATGTGACGGTCAATCCCACTATTCGTTGGTAAAAGAGTAGCCCAAGAGTTGGCGGTGGGTGGTGATGACTAGTTGCCTTCTCTCTAGTCTTACACTGCTAAATTAGGGTCGGCTAGCGCAGATAGCCCTCGTGTAGCTTTGCGCGAAATTCAAAAACAAACAAACAATAAACCGTTCATTTGAAGTATATAACTACTTATATGATTGAGTTTCTTTAAATTTCTTGAACAACCTCTGTAAAACATTGTTTGATTTAACGACACGATAGAAAAATAGACAAGTTTCCAAATAAATCGAAGTTTGAAAAGTTAGCTATGCTCTAATTCTGTTAAATATGAAAAAGAACCTAGTGTCTTTCTTGAGATTCAGATGCCATTTGACGTATTCAATTTACTATTATCATTAGTTCGATTTTATGCAATTTATAAACATTAGAATTAGTTTCGACTATTCGTAATTATCAAAAGACAAATTATTTAAACCATTTTTTCAACAAAACAGCTGCACGTTATAGAAAGAAAGAAGCTGACACACGAACTAGACATAGAAAATGGAAAAACCATTCCGTACTTAACAGATGACGATAGAGAAAAATTTATACACTTATTTGCGGACTCATGAAATTCAACTTTCATATTAAAGTTGTAAACTTTAGATTATACAGAACAAGAATTTTGAGTTGAAACATTCACAAAATATAAAAAAAATTTAAAAGGCATTTGATACACTATTGAACTTGTGGTATGTTTTTAAAATTATTTTGATTATTTATCAGACAGAAATTTGCAATCTGTCGAGATCTGACTCTTGGCATTATACAATTTAATTCTTATTCTGAGCCCTAATTCTCTTCTAAACTTTCATTAATCATTAAAACGAAAAACCTGATAAATGCTCTTTTGAGTCTTATTAAATGAATATGTCCTAGTCATATCAAGTTAAAACTTTTTTATCTGTAAAAAGCATTAGCTCTTTTTTGTTCCCCGGTGGGTCGTGGGTCAGCGATAAGTTTCGGAACATACAAAGGTAAACTCATCGTTAGATTACCCTCGGGCTGGAGCCCCACGTTGGCTCAGCGGCAAGTCTTACGGCTTATTACTCTAAAAATCATGTTATGGTACTCACGGTGGACACAGCACAGGTAGCTCATTGTATAGCTTTATGCTTAATAACAAACAAACAAACCCGCCATGGTCAAAGAGCAGATAACAAACAACCTTGAGCTGAAAAACAAGCAAGTTTTTTCTCCCTCCTTCTCTTTTTTTATAATTATTTACTGTTAATTTTTACAATATCCCTGATCTTACCAAAAAATTAAGTTTTTTTAAATTTTTTATATTTTGTAGCACTTAAATACCTTAATATATATATATATATATATATATAGCCGAAAAAACTTTTTCCCCTTTAAAAGCAATTCCCAGTTATGCAAATTAATCAATAAAAAATTCAACCATATTTTATTTTTTCTGACTTAATGTTTTTCCATGAATCGAAATTACGAGACTAAACGTCTTTTATTGTTTTTTATTATTATTAAAGTGTTTGAAATTGTTTTTCTTATATAGCTTTGAAGTAATGTCCAGTGATACAGAAATTGTCGCGCCATCTATGTGTAATGACAAATATCTATACTATTATTCTGCTTGTTTGTATGTGCGATCGTTACGCTTTCCGACCGAGAACCTGTTGCATAAGCATGCGTAGTTAGAATGTTTCCCCAAGAAAAACTGCGCATGCGCATTATTCACTCGACAACAAACAGTCTGCCTGCAGCAGAAAGCTGCAAAGTTCAGTGATCAAGTCGCTACAATTGCTGTATGAAACAAAAAGTACCAACAAAAGGAGGAATGTAAATATACTTTACTAATCATTTTGTGCAACAGAATATTAAAAACTTATCAAAGTTTTTAAAAAAGGTTTGACATTAGGTCGTAGAATAACATTTTAAGTTTATTTATCGATAGTATTAAGTACAGTAAAGTTTAGTCCTAACTAAACTAAAGTAAAAAACGTACACAGGTTACAGTGTTAATTTATCTCTTTATCGAACTTAGGCCTAGCATAGGTTAAAGTTTTATAAAATATGGCCTATATACATGTGGATTTACATATTTCGTTGTCTGCGATTACAATTCGTTTATATTGTGCTAGAAGTGTTATATTTAAAGAAGTACTGTTACGATAAAGATACTAATTTGGCCGGAAATGTTTTGCGGGTCTCTTCTAGTTAAATATTAATAATACTACATATGAAATGGAAAGTAAAATTAGGTGTCTTATCTGAAGTAGTGGAAGCTAGTTACTTGTTTATGTAATATCACATGCTTATATTATGTTCATACAGTTCACTTCGCTATTGATAAAAATGTATCCTTAAACTTCTATAATTAGATGTTCATCAAGTTCTATGACGAATATCATGTTAGTGGACAATATTGACATACATATATCTTATTTGGCTTACTGACCAAAGAGAAGATAAATTATTCAGAAAACCCACCTTATGTCTGACATTAAGAGGGTATTGAGTAAAATAAAATCGTTAAGTGAACATATCAAATTAAGAGTAATGTAGGCAAAGAAGTGCTAATTTTGAGCACCCCTCACTTTATGGGGACTACGTAGTAAGATTAGTAGAAGACGGTTAGTAAAAAGTGGATACTTCAAGCTATGCTTTACTCAGATGTTTAAAACAAACTTAATGAAGACAATGTAGTAATTGAACAAGTTTATTTACTATATAAGGTAATTCAATGCCTTTCAATTAGATCACACAATCCTCATCCTCCAACTTAAACACAACTTAAATACGATCAATAAATCACGATATTACCTCACGCATAAACTAATAATTAAAATATAATTCATGTGTATTACATACAGAAAAACAACAAAAAGGCATGAAATATTTCTCAGAAAGTTGTTTAAATACTTAAAAAACAGGAACGATTTTGGAGGGATTACGTTCTTTTGGTGAGCAACTTTCGACTGTCTTATTTCACATCAATCTGTTTCAATACAGAAGAGCTGACACATAACAGTTAATAACTATTTTTTGTAAAAGTTTTGTTTGCATTCGAAAATCTTAGCATGAACTGGTTTCTCTAGTTTACTGGTGAGACCAACCGAAAAAAAAAATTGGATATTTAAACTGAACAAATCTGGCACGCGACGATTTGCATACCTTGTCCGCGCCACCTGCTGGTCACGTGTCTTAAAAGTCAGAATGACATTTCCTGGAGTTGTTCCAAACATAAAAATAAAAAAGAGATAAATAAAATAAAAGAAATAAGACAATAAAAGTAAACGCCGCAGAAAATGTAATTAATGTTTTATTCACTGTCAGTTCTGCTGTGACGCAGAATGCGTATTTGACAAAAAGAGTTAAATGTTTATATCACAAAATAAAAATCCAAACAAATATAAGAGTTAAATGCTTCTATCACAAAATGAAAACTAAAACAAAAAGAGTTAAATATTTATATCACAAAATAAAAACTCAATGAAACATAAGAGATAAATGTTTGTATCACAAAATACAAATACAAACAAACACAAATACTAGTAGAGCAGATTTTAAGTAATCGTACAAAGCTACACGTAATTTAATTGAACAAAAAAATTACTACATTTAACCAGGAATAAGTAGTTATTCTTTATGAAAATTTTACGCATACTGATCCACAACAAAATTTGGTGAAAACACGAAAGTTGTTCATGCTGATATGCAATATTTAAATTCCAATGTTGACTACGAATGAAATACAATTCGAAGACATCTACCAATTGCTCTTTTGGCTTGACAGATGGAATTTAAAAGTTTTAATTAAAATTTCAAAGTGAAACTACTCGGATAAACATTAAAAAAGTAAGTTTTTGAAACGAACTGAAGTTACACACCATATGGAATTCGATTTTCTGAATATATTAGAAGGCATATTCTGGAAATAGCTATGGAAAGATGTTTTGTTGATATACTTTAAAACATTATGATGTATATATAGGTCTTTCCATTCCAAGATTGTATACAAACTAATATGGTATGTGAGTGTTTGGTTACTGTTGTTCACCACTAACATACAGAACAAGAAAGGTTTAGAATGGGAGTTATTTGATCAATAATTGTTATGGCGTAAACGCTTTTTCTAAACTGGGGAAGATAGCGTACCAAAGGTGTCACGTCATAACAGTTGTTGTAGTAAGAAATGGCGTGTATCAATAATATTCCTTATAACATGCTTGGAATATTGTTATATTTCGATTACAACTAATATATAAAAGATGCAAGGCGTAATAACGTGTTAATATCTAAAATGATAGCAAGATGCAAGGCGTAATAGCGTGTTAATATCTAAAATGATAGCACACTATTATTGCATATTGCTCTCACATTTGTCTTAAAACAGAAAAAAACCCGATAAAATAATCTCGTTTTGCCATGCAAGATAATTTAGTTTACTATGGGACTGACACATATCAAGTATGAGACTAATATGCAGTAATACTTTGCTATTATTTCAGTTCAACCGTTTTATTGTGCAAACGAAGAACTGTGTTCTTATTCTAGCAAAAAAAAAATGTTTTGTTTTAACTGTTAAATAAATATAAAACCTTTGTGTAAAAGCACAAGGAAGTTATAGAGGTATCCTAGATAGGCTATTTGTAATTTTTATGTCAATATTAACTGGATTTATGATAAATTATGCATTATTTTACCTTACATTTTCTCCTAGTAGCTATTCTTTTCTTGCTTAATATTTGTATCCACTTTATGTTGTAGGCTGCTTTTTTTGAAGAATTCACTTTTTTTTTACTATTAGCAGTGTATCATTCTTATAATAAGTTGGGTGACAGTTCATTGCTGCAAAAGCTGGCTACGCACTTTATGATCATGAATTCACTATGAGAGTAATGGTTGAATCCCACTATTCGATTAGAAAAAAAGTAGCCCAAAAGTTGGCGTTAGGTGCTGTTGACAAACTGTCTTCATTCTGATGTACCACCCAGTGGCTCAGGGATAAGTCTACAGGCTTACGACACCAATAATCTGGTTTTGATACCCGTGGTGGGCAGAGTACAGATAGCTCATTGTGAAGCTTTGCGCTTTATCAAGAACTAAACCAAGCAAACTCTCGTGTAACGTTTGTGGGAAAATTATGATTCTTATTCTCGAACCTTAAGAAAATGCGATCTAGGTAGTAACACATGCTTTTGACAGGACACTCACTCCAATCTTATTCTCGAACCTTAAGAAAATGCGATCTAGATAGTAACACATGCTTTTGACAGGACACTCCTCTGATCTTATTCCCGAACCTTAAGAAAATGCGATCTAGATAATAACACATGCTTTTGACAGGACACTCACTCCAATCTTATTCTCGAACCTTAAGAAAATGCGATCTAGATAGTAACACATGCTTTTGACAGGACACTCACTCCGATCAATAGAATTTGCTAAGATTCAATTTTAGGCGATCTCTCTGGTTGTAGACTGGGGGAACTTCTCTGAGTGTTCTGCAGATTTTAGTGAATCGTTGAAGACAATTATTTTTACACCACTAAAAACGATTCTTTTTGAGCATTGAAAGGTTGAAATGAGGTGAAAGGTCAGCAACGTTTATAATAAGTTTAATCGATTTTATGTGTAATGTTGAGGATAAGCGACAGTGGAGGTAGTATTTGTATGTGTTTCTAACTATCTTGAAAGCGATAGTTATTGTATACTAAAGGCATTAAATTAAATGCCTTTATACCTTAAAGACATTAAGTGCAAAGGATGACGTTTTTCTTATTAAGGCTTCTTTGTGAATAAAAAGATAAATTTACAATTTAAGTTTTTATGGTTAACATGACGTTGAAAGTCTGTCTTTATAAGGAAATATGGCTTATTCACGGTGTTAAAAACGATAGATGAAATAAAATACGTACCGTAATTTTTTTCAGATTAGTATTATAAATACGATATAATAATCAAATTTATTTATGACAAGGTTTAACAAAATGCTCAGGCGGTTTTAATTTGACTTGAGATTTGTATCTATAGTGGAAGGTGTGATAAAAAGGCCACTTTAACACTGAATTCGGTTTTTACCAATTAAGATGAGCGTTACGAAAAAAGCAAAATATTTTGAAATGGATACTTTGTTATTATAATGTAATTTATAATTAAAGCACTGGACATAGACCTATTTAAGACATTGAAAAATGTACTACTTATGGTTGGGGGCCATTTTATTTGTAAGGTTGGATAAAATGTCTCTTCCAAAATGGGATAAAATACCCACATTTAACTTATAACAAATACAATTTAGAATAAATTTCACATTTAGAGACCAGATTTAAATCTTTCAAGTTGTCATTTCAATGCTCCCAACAGAGATCAAGAAGTCTGAAAGCCATGCACATAATTTAAGACAATGGCGAAAAGAACGTGAATATTAAATATGATTAAAAAAATTACATGGGTACTAATGTTGGATAAGATGGCTGTCGCTGTAAGATCCCTCCCTTTCTACCGTTACTGTGAGGCCATCACACTTTAAACCACTCATTTAAAAGTAATAAGAAACCTGTGAACTTTCTTCCTTTTACTGCATATGTGGCTGTTTATAGTTCGTCATTGTTTGACATTAAAAGAGTGAAGTTCCATGAGATATCCACCTTGTAAACCGGAAAAATTCAAAGTGCTTACTTTAGATCAAAATTGTTCAAAACATTTTTGTCGCACTTTGATCATTCACATTCAGACCCATCCGCCAGCGTGTCACGGGGTCATATGAACAATAGTTACATATATGGCAGCACGTCATAAATGATGATATATAGGTGTGGCCGTTTTACCAAAGGGGACCGTCTTACCTCAGTTTTCTACTAAGACAATTCTAATAATAACATTCTTCATGTATGTTATTCATAAGTTAATTGCGCATCTCAAATAGAAAACAAGTTTCTCAACATGCTCGTGCATAATTACAAAATACATTTTCGCTCATTAAACTTCCAGAATCCAGCTAACCAAATGTTATTAAATGCGGAAGACCTCTACTGTAGCAACTTATGGAATACAAGAAACATTTTCTTTAGCAAACATTTATTGGATCCACCAGAGGTCTGTAGCTCAGAAAATGTATTTCACAACAAACCGAGATAGAATTAAAAGTGATATTCGTAAATTATGTTAAGTATTGCGGACAAATGTTTTAGGGTTCAAATTGGTATTCGTAACCTAATAAAGAATTGAAAAATCAAAATATACAAGTAAATAAAATACAATAAATACAGAAATTTATAAGAGCTTAAAAATATTAAAACTCCTTTTTAAACAAATTTCTTTGAATTGAATACTAGTATTTCATGTGCATCATCGGTTAACATCGTAGATTTCATTTTAGGTCTAGAAGTAGTACTGTAGTAGACTTAATGTTTAGCATGGATTTGTGGTTGCTAAAAGTACATCCTCACCACATCTGATTCTATAACTTTGAATTCATGATATTTTCAAGGAAATCCTTGGCGTGTTCAGTTTACCTTAAAAAGTGTCTGTTTTATTATTCAGTTAAGGTCAAACGTAACTCCATATAACTTGTTTGAACGTTTGGTAATGCTGCACCCATGTCGTAAAAAAGAAGTTATTCAAGTTAAGCACATAAAAGCCTAAAAAAATAAACAAAAAGTTTCATTACGTATTCCTCATCTATTGAAGACTAACAAACGTGAACGAACTATTTCGGTACTGTATTATCACTTGCTGCTGGATCGTCGAAAAGTAAAAAGGACATTTAGCACAAGCATGATGATGACCGTGACAGGGCAGTGACACGTAGTAGCAGGGTGATCTGTTTCATCCATCAGGCCTAGGCAGGCTCGCAAACAAGATGTCAATTGCTTACTTTCGTTTCAAACACCTGCTTCTTCCAGATTCGGTAAAAAACAAAACGAAAAAAAAAGAACCGCATTGATACTACAATCATTATAAAACCCATGTTACATTTATGACACGTTTGACTTTTTTCTGGGCGTGTGGTGTGCATCTTCCGGATCTGAATCCGTCCCTGGTGTAGGGTGACGTAATAATAGTAAAGAAAAATAACAGTTAAGTTTAAAAAGCAATCCTTGAAGATGTATTGAACATAGGCTTCCATCCCTATTAATTAAAGTTTTTTTCCCGTAAACTTATTTTTTTTTGCATGTTCGTCTACAAGGCTTCACATCAGATTGCAAATCAGGCGCCCTAACCACCTAGCCATGCCGGGCCCCTTATAATAGAAATTGCAAGGAATTGCACAAAACCCTAATAGAACATTCGGGCAAAAAAGTATTTTAATTAAACAGTAAAGATTCAGTTCAAACAATACTTTAAAACTTTTACTATTGACTGCTAAGGCTGTACACTTATAAAAATGCACACAAAAGCATTTTGTTAGACTTATAAGGAAAATAAAATCCACCCAAAACGGCCCGTTTGTAATTCTTATTATTATTCTCTTGCCAGCTACAACAAAAACAGCTTGGTATATTACACCCAAACATTTTGTTTGATACTAAATAAGGTACTGCGAAAGTCGAAG